>NW_010972633.1:358723-381067 GCF_000737465.1 Haliaeetus leucocephalus | reverse complement strand
GGGGCGCGAAATGGGGGTCAGGGGAATGCTGTCTTTTAGAAAATTAAGCCAAGCAGAGAAATTAAATTTAACCTGAAAATTGAATGTGGAAGAAAACTCAGGATCAAAATGCACACAAATGAACACTATGGAAACAACTAATACTAATTAGAGAGGCAAACTTCCAGAATCCTAATCCATTCGAGAACAGAATCACTCCAGAACTGGCAAATGCACAGAAACTGAAGGTCTAGTAATAAATCTGTCAAGGTGGGACTAGTAGAACATGACTGGAACATGACAGTACTTGTATTTAAAAAAGGACAGAAATCTTCTGGGTATATACAGTCTATTAATCTGAACAGTATGCAAGATTTAAATGATTTTAAAGAGAAAGTAATTAAAGCTATGGAAATAAATTGAAAGTGAGATAAAATAGAACAGGCTATATCAAGGGTAAATTAAACAACAAAAATAATCCAAATAAACCTTACTAACCTATATCTTGTGGTCATAAAAAAAGTGGGTTTATAGTCAAAGTAAAGTTGAACTCATTTACACGGGGAACTTCCACATGGGAAATTACCAGTGAAATTGGAAAAGATAAAGATTAGTAGGATATAATTATATAGTCATCTGCCCTTTTAAAGGGCAGTAAATTACCCTCAAAGAGAAAACCTCAAGCAAAACAGAAGCTAACAATGTAATTTCTCAAGAGCTCACCTCAGGGTCACAACAGGCACATGCTAAGAGTTTCCTGATGACAAGGTATTATATTTTAATTCTCATACAAAATTTAAGTTCAATGATACTATGCTATAATTTTATTTTTAACCAGAGAGAATAAAAAAATTTAGAACTACAAAAAGCACTTCTCAGTCCCCAAAATATCAACATAAAATGGTACTTGTGTAACTTGCTATTTCCTTTTTTCAAAAGTTTGTAGTAAAACTTTTACAAAGAACAGAACTCATAATATCATCTGTTAAACCTGTCCAACAGCTCCCTCGAGAGCCTCTTTTCAGTTGCTTATAACTGCCAAAATTGACTGTTCTGTGTTTTCCAATCAAGGCGTTTGCCTGATGCTTTGTACAGTTTCAGCTGAAGGCTCAACCATTTCTCCAATTAACTTAAAAAAACAACAAAAACCTGGCACCCTCATTTTCTAGGGTCTTGACCTTGAGTGTATCCTGTGTCTCAATTCCTATGAAGCTGTCAATTTTTATTGTACAAATTCCTAAAATATTTGTTAAATAGCAGGTGTAATATCGGTAAAAGCCAAGAAAATAAATTTAACAGATAACTTGGTTTGACTGTGCTTTTTGGGTGTGTATGTGTGTGCAGGTTTTTTTGGCATTAATCCAAAGTATGTATTAAGATCAAAAGGACAATCCAAGCAAATACAGGCCAGTCAGTCCCACTTCAGCTGCTGGGAAAATCATGGAGCAAATCTTCTTGGTGCACATTCCTGCATACAGGAAAGAAATGGTTCTGCCGAGGCTAAATCACACCTGACCAGCTTGATTGTCTTCTGTGATAAGATGACTGAATTTGTAGGTATCATTCACCTCAACTCGAGCAAGGTTTTTTACTTTTTATTGCCCCACGACATTCCAGTATCCAACCTGTGATGTCACAGTCTGCATGGGTGAACAACCAGATGGGTGAGTGGCTGGTTGGGATGATCAGGCTTGGAGGGTAGTGGATAATGGGTCAAATTCTATATGGAAGCCAAAACCAAGTGGACTACTGCTGGAATCTGTCCTGAGACATGACCTGCTCAACATGTCTATCAATGATCTAGGAGAGGTACCAGAGCGCACTCTTGTCATGCAGATGATGCCAAATTGGCAGGACCAGGTGATACCCTTGAGGGCAAGGGCTGCCGTCCAGCAGGACCTAGACCAGCTGGAGGAGCGGGCCAGCAGAAACTTTATGAAATTGAAAAAGAACAAACGCAAATTCCTGTCCCTGGGAAGGAAAAGACTCTGGCAGTGATCCAGGCTGGGGACTGCCTGGCTGGGGAGCAGCTCTGCTGGAAAGGTCCTTCTGGGTTTTGAGATCACAAGCTGAACATGAGCCAGGAGCGCGCTCTGGCAGCAAAGGTGGCCAACATCATCCTGGGCTGTACAAACAGGAGCTCAGCTAGTAGAGGGAAGTGATTATCCTCCTCCACTCAGCGCTTGTCAGACCTCTTCTAGGTATTGTATCCAGTTTTGGAACCCCCAGAATCAGAGAATTGTTGAGAATCACAGAATATAAAAGACAAACTGAAGTGAGCTCTGTAGAGGGCTACAAGGATGGTCAGTACACTGGAGCACTTCCCCTACGAGGGCAGGCTGAGGAAACACCAATTGTTCAGTCTGGAGAAGATAAGACACTAAGACCTAATAACACCACCCAAACACCTACAAGGAGATTGTGAACATGCTTTTGGAGGAAAATTTAGTGATTAGAGTTTGAGAGCTAGGTATCAGAGAGGTCCTAAGTCTGGGACAGATACTGGAGAGACCAGAGGATCTAAGAGGCTCCAAGGACCAGCTACTAGACAGATGAGCATCTAAAGCCAGTCAATGGAGAGATCCATACTGTACAGGCATGTGCATATATGTATATATTTATGCCACTAACAGGTTTTCATCCTGATCAGACAGAAGGCAGGGAACAGAACAAGGTCATTGGTGCTGTTCGTGTTCACATGGGTATTTTCTGTCATGTGGGGGCGTGCGCGTGTTCCTACTGGGAATGCATGCTTACCCTCATCACTGGTGGACTGGGGACATGACACTGCAGCAGCCTTACCTCTATCAGATCAGCAGATGTTGTGGCAACTCCTAACATTTGTTATAAACAAATGAGATGCAAGAAAGCCTGCATGCAATCATGCACTGAGCTTGTTCAGTTTGAATAGATGGGATACCACAACAAACCACATATTATTACTACTGCTACTTTGGTCCACTGATTAGGACCAAAACAAGTAACTCCCCCTTCACCCTTACTCCTCCAAAAACCAAAATACCCTCTCCCCAAAATCAAAACCCCACAATCAGGCTAATTCATCTACAGCAGCTTAACTTTCAGGACCTTTATTATGTGAAACCTAGTATTTAGCACACATTATTGTATGAATTTTCAGGGTGAACTTCAGTAAGCACTAAAGGCTTACCAGAGCCAGATGGTGAGAGGAAAAAATGAGCTAGTGAGGCAAAGGAGCCAAGGAGCACCACACAGGTAGAGCCAGTCATTAGAGAAGTCAGACAGCCCTTAAAATGAGCAGGATGGAGTCTTGATTACTTGAAGTTCTGTTTGCAATTTACTTGCAGAAATGACATGGAAGGAAACACTAATTACTTCATAATCAATCTACTTGAATGCCAAAATGAAATCATCTGAATCTACAAAATTTGACATTTTTATACAGCATTTCTTGGGCTTAAAAAGCTATGGCAAAAATCATAAAGTCCATAGCAGTAGGCTGGGTTTACAATTCCTACCTCGCACACCATGTAAAGAAACTCCTTTGCAAGGAGTATCATATCACAGGAAATAATCTTTTCCAGAGACAGCAAAGTGGTATCATTGAACAACTCCCATTTCATATGTGCTGTCAGACACTGTATGGAGTGAAAAACACTCCATTTGTTCACATTTTCAGAATTTAAAAAAATAAGACTGTACATATGCAAGTGGAGAGACCAAGCTACTATCATTCATATAAATTATGAGATGAGAAAAAAAAATATATGTTTACAACTTCCAGGATTTCCAGAAAGCCTTGTATTCCAGCTGAGCCGGAGCTGACAGCCTGCTTAGGAAAGGGAGTGGAGGCAGTGCAGGAGTGGGGGTAGAATCAGGGGAACAAGTAAACTGGAAACAGAAGAAGTTCAGTGATGAAATGGGTCAGTAATCAGACACAGGTGGGAAAGACAGGAAAGGGAAAAAAAACCAGGACAGCATATTCATAACAATCAGAAGAAGAAATAAAGAATAGGAGAACAGCTGAGGCAGATCAGATCAAAAGTCTGTTTATCCCAAGAGCATATGGCTCAGGCAAGCACGTTCCCCAGAATATTCCTCCACTCACTGAGAGTATCTTTGCATTCAGCAACCTTTGATGAATTTGCCTTCAGTGAAATTGGTTCAAGGAGTAATCAAGTGGTGTAAACGTCTGATACCAACAGCATGCTTTGGTCAAGTTTAAAGAAGTATTGTTTTTTGTTATTTCAATCTGTCACTGCTAATTTCAGTTACTGCCATTTAGTTCTTGTACTGGAAGGGGAAAGGAACAGCTGTTTTCTATTCACCATGTTGCTCATGATTTTATAGAACACTACCCTATTACCACCATTTTTCTCTCCAGTTTGAAGAATCCTGCTCTATCTAGTTGTTCTTTGTACAGAAAGCTTTCTCTACCTTTGATGATCTCTGTCGTTCTTCTCAGAAAAGATGTATCAGAACTGGAAAGGGCAGAGTACCAGACGGGGGGTACTAGAGCAGCACTTACTCAAGGCATAAAGACACCATGGATTTATACAGTGCCTTTACCTCTCCACTTTGTTCTTCACATCCTTACCCTCTGTAACATTTCTTATGTTTTTTAGGCATTACTACACAGAGTATCAACATCTTCGTAGAAGTATAGCTCCAAGATCTCTCCTCTGAGCAACAACCTTCTTAGCTCACCTTTCTGTGCATCACATTAGGATTACACTTCACTCCTCCAGCATGCAGCACTTCACATATATTCACACTGAATTTCACCTAACATTTTATTTCACAGTTACTCAGTGTTGTCAGATGATGCTACAACTCTTCAGTCTATTTTAGCTTTTACTACACTGATCTACTTTGTATCAAATTGTCCCCTTTCACTGTATTTTCCAACATCATTTATGACCGTGTTTAAAACAGTTTAGGTCCAGCACTATCCACCAATCTCAATACACAAAAAGGATCTTTATTGCTTCTTTTTGGTTCCTTTTAGACAGTCTTCTACCTGCGCAAAGACCCCACCTTTCATCCCTTTCATCAAACTTTTAAATCTCTTTAAGCATTTGATAAAAGACCTTCCTGAATGCCTTTCAGAAATCCAAGAAGTCTGTAGCAGAAACAGAACTCCTTTGTCCATCTTTCTCTTTTTTTTTTTTTGTCTCCTTTAATGAACTCCTGTGGTTTTATAAGGCATCCCTTCACAAAAGCCATTTCCCTCAACAATAAAACCTCATTTATCCATGTGGCAACTAACTTCACCTTTTATTACTAACAGCTTGCCCAGAACATGTATCAGGTATACAGGCTTGCACGTCCCCAAATCCTTCCTCCCAAACTTCACATGACATTTTCTTCTTCCCATTCCCTAGCCCCTTAGAAAGTTTTCAGAAAGACAGGTAACCAACAGTTAATAGTTCAGCTATTTTATTACTTTTCTTGAGTTCTGGTGATAGTCAGAAACTGATTCCACTAACAATACGACACACTTGCTCTCTTCTCCTCTGCCCCCAGAAGGTTTATAAGATCCTAGTATCCTGAATCTCAGATTTTCTCCCACATTCCACAGAATGCTGAAAAGTCAACAGCCTAATTCTATCCTGGTTCAGAGAAAGCTTTTCCCTCCTGCACAGATTTCCTATACTCCTAAAATCTCAATTCCAAATTAGCCAAAAGCCCCTTTTCCTGGACAATCCTGTGCTGAGACTCTGCCTCCATGTCTAACCTTGCATGTGGCACTGTGAGCATTTTATAGAATAATAGTAAGGTGGTTCCAGTCTTTCTCTCCAACTAAGCAGAGACAACAATGAGCACGAGGGGACAGAGGAGTATCCAGAAGTGACAGAGGAGTGTCCACAGGAGACGGTGCACGTGAAGAAAGTGCCATGACCATACAAAGCAGTGGCAAATCAGCATTACCGTTATAGCTATGGATAAAGAAATTTTTCTTTGTCAGTTGACTCGTAAGATATTGTACCTGACAGAACAACGAAAAAACCCTCACCAAAACCAGGTTTTAAATAGGTGTGGTCAACAGTTAGTGCTCTGTCATAAGAACTAGCCCAGAAACATCAAATGGTGGGAAGTCAGTGTGACATAGTGAAAAGGCAAGGAGAGGAACTGAGTTTTAACACTGAATTAAAAAAAAAAAAAAAAAGACAGAAGTGTTACTGTCCAAAACATGTCAAATTCAAAGTCACATGCTCTTTGAAAATAATGCTCCATATCCAAAGAGAAGTGCACCAAGAAAAAAGGGACAGCAGATACTGAAGGAAAGATCCCAGAAGTACAATGCAATCTAAAGGTCAGCTGATAAGATAACAAGAAAGAATAAGCAAAAGGCATGACAACCAGAATATAACAAAGCTATAATAAGCAGCACTATTCAGTGAAAGTAGTTAAAAGCCTTTCCTTCAATGTATATGAATGTCAGTTAAGAATTTTAATAAAGAAGAAAGTTACAGTGGCAAAGGAAACAGAAGCCAACAGAATAAGAAAAAAGGAGGCTTCAAATGCTATGAAGAAAAGCAGACATTATGAAAAGACAGAGAGAGAAAAGTACATTAAATGCACAAACTTTAAGTTTTAAGACTAGACACACCTGTTAAATAGGACTACTAAATAAGATGTCCTTAAGGTGAAAGATCTTAACTAGCCACCTTTTGAATCAATAACTTGAGGCTTAATATAGCTTCCAGAACGATATCTAGGTCTTTGTCTGAAAAGATCAAAAGTTTACTGATTCCTGTAACATTTAATTCCAGTGGTTAATTGCCTTTTCCACTAAAAAGGTCACATTGCCATTTTCTTGATGTGTTCCAGTACTGTCTTGCTAATTCCAGAAATAATGCTCTTTTTCTGTCCCAGGCCTGTACTGAACTGCTCATATACCGTAACCTCCTCAAATCTTACCTTAATTGAATCCAAAATGTAATCTTTTACTGAGGAGATACAGTCTCTGTTTTTCCCCCCAGTATTTGATCTTGCACGTTTTATAGAGGTAATTCATTGGTTAAAAATGCTTAAGAAGTCTTAAATATTCTCTGTCATATATGCCTGTCCCCTTTACTTAACACTAATTTTTAGTCACCTGCAGCTTTGTTTTTAATCAGAGAGTTTTATAGTTACTACCAGATTAAAAAAACCCTACATTTCCTGGTACTGAAACATGTGCAGCCTTAATATTAATATGTGCATGCAATTATCTCTCACTATTTTTCAGACCTTGTCATATAGTTTAATTCAGCACACTAGTATTTCACATTGCTAGTTTTAAAGCAAATATAATAAAGAAGCTTAACGATGTAGAAAACTCTAAAGAATTATTTACAGTGAATGACAACCATGGAGATTAGGAGGAATTAATTATTACCAGATAACTTTCACAAAGGGAATTTAGGGTGAAGTGAAAAAGACAAGACCTGAACAGTAAAAATCTGGCACTGACAGTAAGATTAACTTCCCAACTTTTCAGGGTGGAAATGAAATGAAGGAACACCCATAATAACAGCACACCTTGGCACTAAGAAAGATAGAAGAACAAGAATTACTACTAAAGGACAAAACCAGTATTTATGGATATCACTGATTCTCTACTGCTATAACAGAAGACTCATGGAAACAAGAAAAAAGGAAGTAAGATTAAGAGAGAATAAAAGAGTTAAAAAATAAGAACTGAGAAGCTGGAATTACAGAATGAGAAGACGCAGAGAGCACCTCAGATGAAGGAGAAGATATACAGAAGCCCCCCAACTCAAAATAGGGAAAACGGCAAGAAATTTGACATTACTATCAGAAAAATCAGACCTGAAGTTTTACATTTAAAGAAGTGCCCAAGCATTTAAAAATAAACAAATGTACTTGTAAAGCCTACTCAATAACAAACCCAGTATGTTTTATGGCCAGCAGATGGCATATGTAACAACAACATTAATATAGCAAGCTTCAATTCAGTATAAAGATCGCTGAATAGGCAAAGAAGTTAGCTTTCAGAACTTAATACAATAAAACATATGTGGCCAGTAATGGAAAGAAAAATATTTCATAAAATGGTTTGATTTTCTTGAAAATACTTACATCTTAGTTTGTCCAGTATTTTACCGCCACACATTGTTGCTAACATAGCTTTCACTGAAAATACCGTCAACTTCCCATGGCCCTCACTGTGAAAAAAAATTACACGGTAAGTAATCACTACATAGAATGATAAGCAACAAAAGTACTTGAGGCTTAGGAAGGAAATGCATAAATGCCCTCCATTAACTACTAAGATGTGCCAAAACTATTTAATATAACATTAAAACAGTGATAACACTAGTATTTTTAATATATTGGAAGAGTTAACAAGTGTCTAATCGCAAATCAAATTTTCTTGCACAATTATGAAAAATACACAGATAAAGAGACTACCATTTGTCTTGTTCCTCCCACAACTGTCCTATAAAAAAGTAATGTGTTAATTTTTTCTATTAAAATACATCTGCTCACTGTAATACATCTCATTTTTTCCTCTGCTACCCTTTGTTAGTTGTTTCAAATTTTTACTCCTTGATTTAAACTCTGATGTTGAAATACACATTTCATTCTAAAAATAGTACAGTAATTCATAGCTAATGGAGAAGTTGTACAATATCCTGAACATACCACATAGAACAGGAATAATGTGAACAATGTTTTATTCTAATTTAAGTTAATAAAGCTGCTGTACTATCAGAAAAGATGGCACATTTGGGGAATAATTTTCTAGTATCAGCAAGAGAAAATGAATTTGTCTCTATGGAAAGTATGAAAAGCCCATTCAGCACTGTATGACATGTAGAAACAGCTACGTGTATTATTCCTGTTACCAGAAAGAAAGATAAGGATGAAATTATGAAGGAATCAAGTCACCAGGAACACAGAAGGCGGCCTGCTGGGTTAAAGCACAGCGCAGTTGACATCAGTAACAGTTTCTCCCAGCTTAGCGCTGGCCCAGAAGGCATGCATCCCGCCTCCCTGTCTCCTGATTTTCTCTGTCTTTCATAGTAATAAAGACAGGAGTCAGAGAACCTCCAATACATGGTGTTAAGACAGCCACAGTGTGGCGATCTCAGTGTAAAGCCACCGTTACTGTGAACTTGGTTGAATGTTGGTTTAGGGGTGCGTAACGCAAAAGAAATGTGTGTGAATGTGGGTAAAAGCTGTTGGAATTCTGAGCAACTTATTGCCAAACAGAAACATACTGAGTCATTATCCTTAACTATAAACAGCAACAGTGGTACAGACTGATAAAGCACCAAGAAAATTAAAGTCACATATAAGGGAGAAAAAGAACTAAAATAAGTTCAAGTAACTGTAATTAAATGTATTGGACAGATAATTTGTACTATCATGGAAAATACAATGATGGGGAAAATACATGATGAGTGTTGGAAGAGATCTAGAAAAACTCTAGAGTACTTCTCAGTGGAAACGAGATGCATAATTAACATTCGCACTTGGATGACTAGCACTTGGAAAATGTTAAGAGTAGAATTATTCAAAGTAAATATTGGCTTATGGTACTGAAGTAGTGACAAGGTCTAATGTCAGTGACAGACGAGCAACCAGATGGAGACATCAGGAAGTAACTAAATAACCCCCCCCCCCCGCCCCCTTTCTCATGCAGAGTTAATATGCATATATTATCTTCTGGTAACATTTCACACTCCATGGTGAGGTAAAGACTGTCCACCTTTCTCAGGCTGAGAAGTACCTGAAATAGAATACGCTATTTCTCTACTACAGACTCAGAGTATTTTTCAAATATTCCCTCTAGAGAAGAGGCAATCTCCCCTACAGCTACAACTGCAGGAAGAGCTGTGAAGAGGAATGGTGATTGAAAGGCCATTACTTTGTTGATATCCAGTACCCTTTTAACTGCTGTTTGAAGAAACTAAGCAAAGGGAGAAAACTAAACACATTAGATATTTATCTCAAGCTATATAAAGGCTATAAGGTTAACAACAAGGTAAAGATCTCAGCCATCCTCTTTTATTTCTGTCTTTTCTCTTAAATAGCTTTCTCAAAAGAATAAGTTGGCACTCCATCTCTGTGTAAAAAAAAAAAAAAAAAGACTTGACTATATCTGAAATTGATTGTCTGAAAAGTTCATCCTCTTCAAGCCTTGACCTCCACTTTTATCTGAGCAAATCTTACTAGCTAATTCAAATTTCCTTAAGTTATAGTCTCAGCCCCCCTCTCCCTTCCTTTTTAATAGACATTCATTTTCTCTAAAAAGAGAGTTCAGCTTTGCATTAATTTCCAGAAAAAACAAGTGACTAAAGCCATCAATATCTCCTCACAGGACAAAAATTATCCTTGCAGAGGTATCTTATGGTGCCTTCAGACATTAGGCCTGCTTCTGCTGACATTCTGTTTATTAATCACAAAAAACCCCCAAACTCCTCCCCCTGCAATCTCGTAGAGTTGTAATTATTAAGCAACTTGCCAAAATCAAATTTTGTACCAATGCTATTCAATCTGCTGAATTCCCTATCGAAAGGAAAAAGGGCAGAACTTTCAATTTGAGTTTGAAACTCCTGTAACAATCAGGAGTTCTCAGGATTGGAAATAGAACCAAGGGACTTGTTTGAAAACTGGACCTGCATACATAAGGCTTCTTCCAGTTCCAAAGCCTCATCCTCTACATCCTCCTAACTCGTCAGCCTGTAGCAGACGCCCATAGCAATGATGTCCATGTCAGTCTGCCCACTAATCCTGACTCAAACTCCCAGGTGGCTCATCATCCATCCCCAGGCAGAGCTCCATGCACTCCAGCTGCTCTCTCACATAAAGGGCAACTCCCCCTCCTCGTCTGTCCATCCTAAAGAACCCATTGCAGCACTCCAGTTGTGTCAGCTCTCCCACCGCGTCCTCTCTAGAGGAATCAGACCTCTAATTCCTCCTCTTTGTTCCCCAAGCTGCATGCAATAGTGTACAGCCACTTCAGAGAGGCACCTGGTCATGCTCAGTTCCCAGAAAAGACACAAGAGCTTTCTGCACAATGCTGATCTGTCGGCATTTCCTTATGTATATGCATATGCTTGAAGTAAGCCCCTTCCAGCTCTGCTGATTACAAGGTTCCTCCTAATCGCATCACTCCACACTTTGCTCGCCAACTCACTGCCTCACTTGTTTGTTGGTCATCCTCTTCCTCCCCCTTATTGCACACTGCTTTATTACCAACATACAGTGTGGTTTGATACCTACAATTTAAAAAGAAAAAAGAAGCTGGAGCAACTAAACCCACTGTCACATTAAATGCGATTTCTAGAAATGATGAAATAAAAACCTGACTGCTCTGAATGGGGTCAGGGAATGAGCCTTTACTCTGAGGTGCCAGGGACTTTGGAAAGCCATGAGAGGCTATTGGGAAAAACAGACCAGGAATAAATTGTCATACACCCATGCAAAGCTCTGTGGGAGAAAGCAGCAAGGAACGTCATACCGCAGCCGTTCCTCCTCACAACGCACCACTGACGCAGTACGAGCCATCGTTCCTGCACCATGATCAGTGTTGTATGGGTTCCAGTGAGGCGTTCATTGTGAGCACTTTTCATACTTACCTAAGTTCTAACTTAAATATTTCCATGGGGAAGACGCTAGTCAAATCTTTGATTCTTGTACCTGTTTGGTGGAATGCTAATGACTTTGTGACATCACCACAAGCACCACGTTGTAAGAAGCTACTGCACTATGTGCATTCAAGTAACCACACTGCTACCCCAATGATGCAATTCCAGCACAGATGCGTACTTTTGCAAAAAAGAAATGTCTGCCATGTTGATGAGCTCCTGCAGAGGGAGCCTCAGCCCTGCATCTCCTCTTGTTCTTGGTTCTCCCACTGCACAACACAGCACAGCATCCCAGCTTCTCTCTCAATCCCATGTGCCAGAGAGGAATCTAAAGGGAAGCTGTGATACCGTGCTGGGATCAAGCGTGCTGCTTGGGTTCCAGAAAAGGCAGAACTTGCAGGGTTGGGGGCAGTGGGGGAGAAAAACGTACCTCTAAAGCCTCAATCTTTTGAGCCAAAATATGACCATTTCTATTTTTAAATGCTGTATTTTCTAGTGTGAACTGACTCAGAAGAACTAAAACCATCAGCTAACCCTTACAACTTGTGTCACAACTAATACCAAATCAGAACTAAACAGAAAAATACACATTTGATTCTGTTGTCATAGCAGTCTTCCTGCTCTAAGCTTTGTGTTGTTTTTATCTGTCCTTAGCAAGACAGGGATTGTTCTGAAGTCTTGGTACTTTTTTGGGTGGGGGAAACCTAGCTTCTGTTTGGTGACAATACGTAGTAGTCACATTAGGGAAGGATCAAAGTCTGGACATTACAAACACAACAACTATTTGGCATATTCAGTGCTCCAGATTGTCTTGGGTAAAACTCCTCAGTCTCTGTGACAGCATCCTGCCCACAAGCAGTTCTCTACTGCTAGGAGAGAGGGCAAAAGCAGAAGAAAGATAAGACTGAAGTAATAGCTGACTGTGAGAAAGATAAGACAAAAAGTAGGAAGTGCTAAACAACAGTGAAAGATTTGCAGTTGCTACTTGGAGAACCCACAGAGACACATCTACTCAAGAAGATTAGCAGACCAAACTGTGAAGAAAGAGGCTGTGAAAGAAACTCATAAACCTGAACACAAGGAAATGCCTAGACAGTACCCTGAACAAGAAATCAAGCTTCTTCCAGCCAAGAAATGAGAATTAGCCTTTACGGGGCCACAGCATGTTAGAATGGGATGCAGGCTGACTATCAAAACAAGGCAGCGTTATAAAATGGTCTTGTTGATTAAGATTCAATAAAACACTTTCACTTTTTAAAACAGTGCTATATCACCATGAGGTTAACATGTTCTATCACAGTCTGCAGAACACAGTTTCACTTCATCCTCAATTCAGATACATGGCTTACAGCAGTCTGCAAGTTCCAGAAGGCACTAACTTATTTTTCGTAAGATAGCAATTTTTAAGACAAAGCATTGCTTCTGTGGCAATGTAAATCTCTGCAGGCACTACTATGATATTAAATATATGTGTGTGTCTGAGCAACACACAATTTCATGAACTTGAGAAATAGCATGCAGACAGTTTGCCAGAGACTCATGCAGTTGTTGGCTGCATTCATCTAACTAAAAGAAAAAATTAGTTTAAGAATACAACTAGAGGAGTTACTAGCCTGTCATATGCTGCTATCATGAAGTTGAGGAGGAGGCTGATGGATTGCTCTACACCGATTTGGTGAGTAGAAGGAAGGCGTTTGTTTAGCTGGTAGTAGATGGATGAAATGATTGTTTCTAGTCGAGACACGTTGATCTCTGTGTTATGATCCAAAGTGTTAAGGCCATTATCTCGGAAGGCTTCAATCATATTCCAGATATCAACAAGATGAACTAAAAATAAAGGAAAAAAAATTAACTTCTATTCTGTAATGCATGCAAGCTTACTTTTATGGTACTGTTTCCGAATACTATGTTAGCTTTTATTTTGGAATGAACAGTTACTTATCTATATTCAAAGTGAGAGACAGACTCTTGATATTCATACTCATAGTTTGTGTCAGCTAGTTTAAAATAACAGAGCAGTGCCCAGACATCTTGCATGCCTTTCATTCCACCCTTCAACATCTGGGTGCTCTGGCAGAAAAAGTTGATAAAGGGGAAAAGCGATCTTCCATCATCATGCAGTGCATTTTAGCAGTTAGATATTTTCATTTGAGAAAGACATCAACCATATTCTAAATCCACTACAAATTGGTTACAATAATTTTGAACATCTTCATGCTGACTAGTAGTTGAGTATTGAAGGAGGAACTTGATGTTCCAGTTAAACCATGACTGTTTCCAGTTGATCCAGTTGCCAAGTCCAGAGCATAATTTGTAAACATAGGTCTAGTACTCCAAAGTGTTTCCCTAAATTACCCTGCCATATCTTAGTGCATATCTAAGAAGTGTTAACAATGTGGAGAAAAAGTTTTCCAAAAACCACAGTAAGTGATCTGCAGAACGACATTAAATAATATTTTAAAATGTTCCAAAGGTTGAAAGGTATGCATGATAGTGGGAGAAGACATCTAGGGATCAACAGTAATCCATCAGTCCAAACTGAACATGATCCAAGTTATAAAGGACGGACTTATTTGCTAACTTCACAACTTTTGTCATCTTCCTTAACTTATAAAAAAGGGTCTGAAGGAAGAGTGTGATCTTTAACATTTCTTACCCAAAACTTGTCTTTATATTTCTCACATAAAAACAATACAACAATAAAAGCCAAGCTACCTAGTCACACCAAGCATATGCCCCTGGATCACCCTGTGGTCCAGACAAAGATCATAAATGCACAGCCTCATCTATACATACACAGGTATAAAGGTTACCCAAGGCATATGCATGGCATCAGTGAATTGGGCCCAAAGTGTGCAATGTACTATAATTAGCATTTCTTAATACCTCTCTACTGATTAAGAGAGATTTTTAGTTCAAAAGCATGAATTACAGACAAGAACTAACACTTCTGCACAGGAATGAAAAGTTGTAAGCCATCCATCAAACTAATGGCACTGCAGGTACTGCCACAACAGCCCTAAGATACTCACACATCCCAGGGTCAGCTGTGCTACAGAGGAGCTACGATTTGCAGCATGCAGTTGCACATGTTCTCTACAGGACACCTTAGCTATTCTCCTGTCCTCTTCCACACAAGACACACACCAACTCCACTTCACTGGGAGGAGGGACCTATCCTTGCGTACATTAGTCTGTTCTGCTTTTTGCTTTGTCCAATTCAACACTGGTAGCAGAACGCAAAGTAGTATCACCTATTCACCCTTGGATTAATCTTTGCTTTGGTGAGCTATCCAAGGTCAAAGGATCATGGAAGAGAATAAGAAAACTTACGCTGACTAGTATGGTATGAACTTAAAGAATTCTTTATGGTTGCTACAGTTCATATATGCCACCACGATCAGATTCAGACTTTCATGCTAGTGACTCTATAATGCATCACCAAACTCATACCTGTGCCTGTCAGTTGGTTTGCAGTACACCATGATGGAACAGGAGCTCAAATAGCTTAAGACTGCCTGCATCCAACACTTAGGGCAACTGAAACACATCAGGCTGGCCCGTATATTTTTAATGTTTCAAAAATTTAAGAATAAACCTGAAGATATTATAGAGTATTGGAAAAACATTGCTGCCTCTTTTTAATTATATATTTAATCTCTGTTTAGTTTAAGTAACAACTACCATTGTCTGACAAAATGTTTTCTTACTCTTGCTATACTTAATATTCACATGGGTAGGCTATTTTAAACAATCATGCATGAGAAATTTTTGAAGATAAAGAGTAATTACAACTTACGATTACATCTTTTTTGTACAAACCGCAGTTTACAGGCTGTTCGATACGTTGAAAGTCTGATGACATCAAAATTCTGTGCTCCTATGAATAAAAAAAAGTTTGTGTTTTTCTTTCCTCTATAACATTCAGCTTATCTGAGAGAATTACTTCAAAAATGGTATGAGTGTTTCTTCACATACATCATCTTTGTCCTATGAACATGACAAAGATTTTCATTAGGTATCTCATGGTAAAGTGATTTTCAGCAGTATATTATAAACTGACCTAAGTTTGAGACTGATACAAGTACCTTATAAGAGAGCAAGACTTAAGTGGTAAGGATGAGGATCACACTGATGTTGGAAGACATGTACACGAAAGATAAGAGACAAAGAAAAGGGGCGGTTGGTACTCCTACCACCATCTGCATTGCAGCCCCATCAGGAGCATGCTTTTGGTCTCCCAAATAGGTCTAGATAGGCAAGAAGCAGAAGAAAAAGCATAGAAGAAAAAAAAAAATCTTATCTTCACCAACAACCTCCCACTTCAAGATGTGTAAGTGTTACACCTTCAAACAATACCACATCATGAAAGATTTGAATGCTATTATCTATCACTAGTCTGTACCACATCTACCAGTTCCAGCAATTACTCTGAACATTACAAACTTGAGCAATTTCAGAAAGTTGTGTTAACTCTCTGCCAAACAGACCTGTGTACCCCCTACACTGATCAAATTAGATGATAAATGATACTGGTTTAAAGTCCAGTATTGATCATTTTAATTTGGAAGCAGCCAACAAGTCAAGTCTTGAAAATCCCATTAATCATAAACCAAAATGCCTTTTAAATGGCTCACATTTCAACAGCATTAGCAGCTATGTCCTATAATCAATATAGTTCTAAGGTGTAGTCTGAAACAATCCAGTTGCACATGGGCAATGGCATGGATGCACATGGCTTCTGCGTCTCTTGTATTCTCACGGGAGTGCATAAAAGCAGAATCTGCTGCAGTCTTTCATATTTCTCTCAAAAGCCAGAGCGTAGATGAATAGAGAACTGAGAAACGGGGATAACTGTGACTTATAGAAACTAAACTTCTAAAAGGTACTTAAAAACAAAAATCCAAACCCACATCCTCCCGAGAAGGTATCCAATTGCTGTATCAGGGAGTCTTGCTCAAAGGTGGTAACTTATTCCCTCCTACATTCTGAATTCAGAAACCAACTTGCAAATACCTCATTTGAATTACCTTTGTGTATGCACCCACTGACTCAGAGTTGCATATTTAAGAAAGTATTCCTGTCTTTTAGAGATTTCATTACAATTTCACAAACACAATGCCAAAGCATCTGCACACATGCCAAAGCATCTGCTTGTTCTTAAAGACCTATGCACTGTGTCTTGAAAGTGACATAAAAGACTTACTTCTCTTCATCACTGATGTAGAACGTGAGGTGAAAAGCCTCTCACAAGATCAGTGACAAGGCTGACCTCCAAGGCTCCCCATGACAGCTTATCTAAGAGTGGCACTAGACTAGCCAACATCTGAAGAGCGTTCTGCTTGATAGTATGGTGCAACAAACTTAAGTGGATTATTTCACAGTATCATCTTTAGAAAACGAGTCTCTGATATATTTCAGGAAAGTACTTGGCCAGGTAATGTAAGCTGGAGTATTCAGATCTAAGGCTACAACAAAATAGCTCATTTTGTATTTTCTATGCAATATTCTTTCAAAACTCTCAGTTAGGGTGTATACTTCTATCTTTCAAACCACAGAAAACACTTCTACAGACTGTGAGTCTTCACAAAGCTTTTTGCCTATATAAAATATATGTATATAAATCTATATAAAATATAGATGTATGTATATTTTTATATATAAAAAAGATCATTTAACAGCTACATGCAAAAACTACAACAAAAAGTCATCCATTTTCTGTTCTTGTCTTCCTGTGTCACATTACCAAAAAAGCTTCAACAAGGTCATTCTTCTAAACTATCTGAAGATAAAATGGGATGTGTTTTCAAGACAGGCTATACAGCTCAGAATCACAGAATAGCTGAGGCTGGAAGGGACTGCTGGAGATCACCTAGTCCAACCTCCCCGCTCTAGCAGGGTCAGCTACAACAATTTGCCCAACACTGCATTCAGTCGAGTTTTGAATATCTGCAAGGATGGAGACTCCACAACTTCACTCGGCAACCTCTCCCAGCGCTCAACCACCCTGACAGTAAAAATGTTGGGGTGTTTTTTTTTTTTTTTTCTCCTCACATTCAGACAGAATTTGCTGTGTTTCAGCTTGTGCCCATTGTCTTGTATCCTGCCACTGGGCTGAGAAAAATCTGGCTCCATCTTCTTTATATCCTTCCATAAGATAAGCTCCATATGTATTCTGTGGTTCAGAGAAATTAGAATAGCTTGCACAGAATTCTTGCCTGTCAGACAGCTCCATAAGTACTACAAAACCAACAAACGCATCCTGAGGTAGCATGCCCAGAATGGGTGAATGCCCAGGTCTACTCTTGTCTCACACAAGCAATTATCTAAACACTTCAGCAAATTTGTATGTTGACCAACAATAAATGGTCACCAAAAGCATCAATTTTACACATCACACATCTACTCTGTGTATGAAGCTCACCTAGAAAGGAAAACATTTATGTGTTCACTTTATAGTGAAATATTCCACCACAGGACAGGTGAAGCTTGAAAACCTTAGATTTCTCATACTGATATGCTAAAAAGCCTTACAGAGAAAGGCAATTTGGAATGCCTATACACCAGCACTTTCACTGATAATGAACAGCAAGAACCACAGCTGCAAAAACAGACACCTTGTATAAAGGTAATTGGAAGACTTCTGAATATTTTTAACCATTTAGCCGAAGCTAAAAACCTAGCAAGTCAATTTCTGTACTAAACAATCACAGGATGACTACACCACTTCAGTGATGAGACAAATATAATACTCTGATGCACCAGTCAAAGTATCTCTAGTGGAGAAATCCTATTGTCATTTTAAAAGGTTCTAATGAGATTTCATCCAGGATATCAGGCACAGTTCAGTCACCTTTGCCCAAGTAAAACAGAATAGAGGCAGAGAAGAACAGAAGATGAGGTGTACAGCAGGGAGACTACAGGAGTTAGCTTGTGCCATATGCTGAACAAGCCAAAAAGGGACACGACTATAAACTCAAACACAAAGCAAGCTGGGAAGATAGGGAGAAAAGCTATCCAAGACCAGTCTCACATGAGAGGAAGCAGATATAAATTAGCCAGGAATGAAACTGTTCCTGACATTAAGACATTTACAATCACAAAAAGAATGTTACTTTGGAATTCCTTCAACAAAACAGCATGATTATACTATTGTTTTAAGGCAGACCTTCATCAGCCTATAATTGGAATTATAGGACATGCTTGCCTAACCTAGGAATTTCATTCAGTCTTGTGTTCCTGTAGAAAAGTAAAATAACATGATGTCATGCAGACATAGAGTCTTTTACTTCTAACTGCACATATCTTTTTAAAAGGCTATGTCTCATTCCTTTAAATTATATTATCTCTGGACAGACATTTGATTTCTAGTAACAATTACAGCCTCTCTTTGAGAGAATGGTCCCGTACAAAAAACAACCCCTCAAAGCCCTCAAATGGTTTCTCTTCTGAGTCACACTAGCACTGTGATGCAACTTTTGTTTTGGGTTTTTGGTTTTGTTTGGGGTTTTTTTGTTTGTGTGTTTTTTTTGGTAGGGTAAAAGGTGATCGGTCTGTTGTCATTATTTAATAGTTGTCCACAAACTTTAGCTATTGCCATATATGAGAAACGTGAATGTTCCTTAAAAAAGGAGCTTCACAAAACCTAGAAATGAATGACCTTTTAGGCAGTTGTGACCCACCTCTTGTATTCTTCTCCTGACCAGCACCCAGGAGCACCCAGGATACTTTTCAGTAGATGAGGTAATGGTCTCGTGGAAACAAGATGTAAATGATCTGGTAAAACTATCAAAGCAAAGCTCTCAGTAAAGAATAAGTGACATTATGTCTTCGAGTTTCTTACTTACTCATTTCCATGAACAGCTGTCTCTTCTCTGCCATTGTCCTCCTCCTCTTCCCACTCTCCTCAATCATTCTGAAGACAAAAATGGCAAACACTGTTTGTGCTAGAATTTCTGTTACAAGAGCAACTTACTGTGAACAACATTACGTTATACCTCAATTGAAACAGTTTGATTATATCTGGTAAATGAAAAGACCAGTAGAAGGACAAACATCTCTTCATAAGGATCGTATTCCATAACGGAAAGATACACTTTAGACTTGTTAATGCCTTTTAAAGTGGTGCACAGCACAGGAAACATTAATTCTAAACCTTTTAGTTGCTAATCTTAAGTTTGCAGAACTCAGAGCTGCTGCATACATATACACAGCAATATCATGTAAAGAATTGCTTTCTGTTCAAAGAGATTTTGTTTGCAAAATACAAAGCAAGCAAGACCACTCCGTGAGCAGCTGAGCCAATGAAGTGCAGAGCCCTATGGATTTGCATGTTAGAGACTTCGGTGTTCAAAAAGAGAAAGCTTATAACATTCCTTTCCCTGGCTGACAGAGATTAATAATACTCCTCTTCCCTGCTTAGGGTTTTTGTGAGGATGTTGGGTTTGGGGGTGAAACTTTGAAACCTGATGCCCGGGGTCAAATCATATTTGTCAGGGAAGTAAAGACCTTAAATGTAATTAATTAAGATGGAAAGAAAAACAACCCATGCAGTTTGGACACACAGGCCTCCCTTTCTTAGGAAAACAGATTAAAGAAGTGACAGCAACATAGTGGAAGTTATACCCAAGGTAAGGGAGCATAGGGACAATTTAGTACTTCTTATGGATTACTTTATTATGTAGTCCTAAAAGACAGATGCTAAATTTCAGTCAACTCCAGCAGAAAAAAAAAAAGGCAACTTAATTCAGTATCAGTGTAAAATTTCACTTAAAATTACTACATTACATTGTTCTTTTGTTACCAGGTTCACAACTCATTAAATATGTTTTTAAAATGTCTAAAAAAAAAAAAAAAAAAAGCAGCAAAAATACCAAACAACTATTCTACAATTACACCAGGATCTAACTCTAAGGGAGTTAGTCAGCTCACCCTCACACAACATGGCAGGACAGATTTCATTAGGCTTAAATGTCAACCAAGGAAAAGAAAGTCATGTCTTGGCACTTAATATACACTCTCTGATTAACAGTTTCCCTCAGCAGTTGTCCATTGCCTGTTAATTATTCTCTAGTGAAGATCTCACAACATATTCATCTTGAAAGCCACCAAAACCTTTTTTCTTCACTGTTCATAAAAGGAAAATAAGCGTATGGTGGTATTAAGGAATCTGCAGATATACTTTATTTGCTTATTTTTTCCTACTTCAGAAAACCATAGACTCGGAACCAACATGCTTCTGTATTTTATTTTTTTTTAAAGGAAAAACCTCAATGGCATTTTTTGCAGATATGTAAAAGTTTTTTTTTTTTCAGCTTCCTAAAATAAGTTAATTTATTAATTTAAATAATATATGCAAATGGAGTGACTTATCTTCTCAGCCAAGGTTCTTCACAATGCATTATCTCAAGCTGTACTTCAGAGTAGACTGAAGCAGGCGTTCAGAGAGCTGGGCACTGGGAAAATTTGCCTGTGCGATTCATTCACCCACAAGTTCCAGCTATCCTCATACGCTGCCCCAAGGTTAGTAGTTTTTGGAACTAACTACTATTCTCTTTATTTCCTCATCACATAAAACATGTACGTCATCTCGAAGAATGCCAGTTACTGTACCAGTAATTAGCTTTATTTCAAGTGCTAGCGCCTCTTTAAATTCCACAACAGATGGACTCCAAGGGGTAGATTACTTATTTGATCTTTTAAATTGTTTTTAGTAGAGACTATTTTATCAAGACATAAGGGGCAATATGACTTGAATCTTCTGTAACATCAAAAAAATATTCATGATAATATTAGATCTTCTTGTCCTTGGGCTTTGGGTGCATGTGTCCCTCATTCCACCTTCTTAAGCCCCTGCTTCCAAGCCAATCTCATTTTTCTGCAAAGCTGGAACCAGTCCCTGGGAAACTTGCCTCGCATCAGAGCCACAAGATAAAGTGATACTAGAGATACCATAACTGTCATTTCTCCTAGCGATTACCTACCAGAGCCCATGGATTTCAGCTAAACCCACGAGAGAGGCCTCCTACCGTGCTTTCACAGAAGGCAGAGACATGCTACCAGCCAGCAAGAAAAAGCATACTGCAACGCCAGACAGTCCCATTCACCACCACTACTGGAGAGGCTGTGCAAGTAGCACAGCCGGGGCTGAGGAAAGGACTAAAGGCAGAGACGAAGCAGGGTATGAGACAAATACTGTATATTAAAGGCTGCAATTAATTTTGCTGCTCTGTGGTAACATGTACGTTTAAAGTCATGATATTACCATGACATCAATCTCTTTCTCTACAGACACTTTACTGCCTTGCAAGTGTCAGGATTTGAGTCTTTTAAGAGGTCATTCAAGTTGCATGGACCATGATCATAGAACACTACCATACATAATTCATAGCTAAATAGGTTAGATTGACCGAGATATACACTTTTAAAATTTTAAAGGAGCTAGCATTACCCTTCATGTTCCCTGCAAAGCAAATGAGTGAATTATCTGTTCAGCAATGTCCTTGAAATGAGATCTGCGTAAGTAAACTGGTCTCTCCATGATTATGAGGTGCTGCAGGGACACATCAACAAAGCCTGATCAACCCATAGCTCAGGAATTATCTTCTACAGATTTTTCAGGTATGGTCTCAGGAAAATCATGTCCTAAGGAATGCTACCTCAGGCCCTCCTCCAAGTCTCTTGCCTTTCTTGAAGGGAGAAAAAGATTTGAAATTTTCATTAGATGAACAGCTCAACAAACCTGTACCTGTTGCCCCCCCCCCCCCCCCCCAAAAAAAAA
>NW_010972633.1:344602-358713 GCF_000737465.1 Haliaeetus leucocephalus | reverse complement strand
CAAAAAAAACCCCTCCCTTCCCCCCCCCCCCCCCCCCAAAAAAAATAAAATCAAATGTTACTATTTAGATTCAGAGGCTCTCCTTGCTGATTCTTTCCTGCTATTATCTGTGAGGGGGCAAACATCTAGGAAATGATCTTTCTGGGCCAGAGAGTTACACATTATAAAATCAAATAGAGTGGAGAAAGAAGAGACAAGCTGGCAAGTATATGGAAAAGTTGTGGAAATTACATTAGTCATATAAGAACTATTAGAATAACTGACAAACCTGTTTTTAGAGCCTAAATAATCAGATACAGAAGGATCCCTTACTGACAAAGCTGGGAAGGAGAAAGATGGAAAGTCTATATTCACCTTTGCACTTCAAACCTATCTCAAGGTCAAAACAGGAATGAACTAAAACCAGAATAACTGCAATTATGCCAAGGATGCAAATGAGAGTGCTCAACATCAGAAAACAAGAAAGGTAAACTACAGTTTGTTCTGCATTTTTTGGTCTGGTTGGTTTTGTTTGTTTGAAGGGGCGGGGGTGTTTGGTTTGTTTTTTTGGTGGTTTTATTTTCGTTTGGCTGGTTGTGCATTGTGGTGGTTTTTTTTGTTTGGTGAGGGTTTTTTTGTTTGTTTGTTTTTTTAACATTTGTGGCACAATGCATGAGAAAAGTGCCAAGAAACATGCATGGATTGAAATCACAAGGCAGAAAAAAATTCTCAAGATAGATGCTCACCTTACAATGGACATATGTGGAAAAATAACACTCAAATATATTTATGTACCAACAGAGGAAAATGTGAATGCATTGGGGATTCTCCAGTATCACACTACATGTTTAAACAGGTACTTATGAGGGGTTTTTTCATCCAGTTTCGTCCTTCACATTTTGTGATGAGCTGCTTGTAAACACTTGGTATCTATTTCATCATTCTTCAAATCCCCGAAAGATCAGCAATGCTTGGGATAAGCGGTATACATAGACCAACACCTGTCTTAGAGATCAGTACTGTATTTTTGTGCTCTTTAGCATATGCTACCATTTTAGAATGTGCTAACTATACAGCATACACTATATGATCACTCTATGCTGAAGAAGTCCCAGGTCCATGCCTGCAGTAACCAGGCACTATATTGCTACAAAAAGGACAGCAGCAACATGCATCTAAAACTGTCAATACTTTACACCGTCAACAGACAAAAGTTCTTCTACATTCACAAAACGTCAGCTTTGGACCTGAATATTTCTGTAACAGTGACCCAGACCTAGTTTGTTGCACTTGAGTCATAAAAAGAACTCAGATGAAATGCTAAACAGGGATTTAGAAGAAGAAACATGCTTGGTCATGCTTAAAAGCCTGAATTATTTTATAGCAGAGTTCTACTAAAAGAATAACAGCATGCTACTGGGCCAAATCCAGCTTGCCAGCGCAGCACCATGTCTCCAAAAGGAACCCAAAGCAGATGCGCAAGGAAGAATACAAGAATGGGGCAAGCATACAGAAAAACTTCCCAAGAACTTCGTTTCAAGTTCCCAAAGTTTGCAGTGCCAAGACTTCCCGAGCCAAAGTGATTCTCTGTCTTTAGTAACCATCAACAGCCCTTTCCGCCACAAGCCTGTGTGTTTGTCCCTTTACTGCCCATAATCTCCACAACATTCATGATTTTATAGCTCTCCAACACATCTCTTCCCCAGCTGCCTCTCTTCCACATTGAGGGATCTCAGCTTATTTTGTCATTCCTTGTACCAAATACACTTTGTGCTCCTATGAGTCCAAATCAGCACACGCATATGAAGAAAGCTGGGCAGCCAAGGAAAGGTCAAAGAGGGGTGACTAAAGCAATTAATGCGCATGTTACTAGGAAAAGCCTAGGATGGAAAACCACAACAGGCTGAACAAGGAGGTGAGAAGTAAAGATGAACAGGGGATCATGGCTTTGCACAGGAATGACTGGAATGGCCATGAGCAGCAACACAGAACACACAGAATGTTATTTGACTTGGACAAACTGAAAGATGAGAGGTAAGGATCAAAATTGCTATAGACAGCAGAAAAAAAACCCAGCTTTTCCAAAATAAAGTAACTGTGAATTTAAGTTTTCCTCTGTCCATGAAATAGAGAATAAAATGCATTTCATTTTCCTGTAGCTTTCGGTACAGGTAGCTATATGCTACCTGAAGGTGCAAATGCCTACAAACATTAGAACTTGCAGATGAAGAATGCATGCAGGAGTTATTATGTATTCAGAAGATGAAATTAGGAGGGAGTTTTAACATAAAACTACCCTAAGTATTAATCAGACTTTTATAAAAACAACAGTAAACACTGTACATGTGTTTGAAGGGAAACGGCCAAGACTGAAAGGGAAATGTTAAATCCTAACTTCAGTGTTTCTTTAAGCATGGTCTTAAACTGCATACACAAATACCAAAAATGCCAGACAGCTTTCTGTGGTTTTGGCCATAGTACAAAATGCCCGACCTCCATCCAGTCAGACTTTCTAATGCTAGACAGTACAATTGTTTTCTGTGGACTAGGCCTAATGACTTCTTACTTCTTCCCTTACGCTTCCTGCCATATACCCTTTGAGCACCTCAAAGGTAAAGTTCACTGAAAGAGCCTATGCATTAAGATACCAGGACTTGGGATTAGTAGTGTTTAATTAAAGAATCCACTTTCTTCCTTCCCCCACTCTAAATCACCACTGAACCTCAGAATAATTACACAGAAAAGCAAGGTTCCCTAAAAGGTCCTTGCAGCAAAAAAAAGCCTCACTTGTCAGCAGAGATACTTCAACTTCTTGGAAGCCAAGCACTTTGAGATCCAGACAATACTTCTTGCTATTTGTATAAAGCTAGAAATCAAAAACCTCTGAATTTCACAGAAAACTCTATATTTCTAATTAGGTTCAGAGATGTTATGCTTTAATTATTCCAAAAAGGCTGGATTGTGCTTTAAAGGCCAGGGTTAAAATTGTAGTACCGAGTTCTGTCTTCTCCATGGTTCTTCTGTATGACAAGAAACCTGTAAAATTCCATTCTGCACCCTTGGAAATTTGCAGGGGTGTGGTTTCTGTTTGTTTATTTTAAATAGAAACATAAGAATGAGCACACTGTGTCAAACCAAAAGTATGGATCCTCATCATCTTTCTGCTTCTTTTAGACTCATGACTGGTTAGTTCCATTTTATGCTTCCTCCTGCCTCCACCCATTTCTGTATCGGACAAGACACAAACAATCCTTAGACATCATCTCTTTTCTAGGCAGAAGAATCTGGAGACTAGCTGTTTCTCGCATAGAAATCACTCAGACTTATGATTGATCTTTATCATCTTCTACCATCCCTTTTCTTATTCCATCATCTGCTTTCAGAGATGAAGGAGAAACAGAACAGAGTATTCAATAGGTAGGCACACCACTGCTTTATACAGCAGGAATAACATTGTCTTCTTTTTTAAAAGGCTCTTAATATTCTTAATAGGACATTAAGAATATTTTTAAGAACATTTATTAAGCTTTTTTTTTTTTTGGACCATGACTGAGCATTGGTCTGAAGCTTTCACAGAACTATACTAAAGCATCGGGATAATAATCCTGAGGGACAGTTCAGAGCCTAGGAGCGGACACATAAACCTAGGACTGCCTGTTTATCCTCTCCCCTCTTTCACCCCTTTATTTGCATAACTTCATATGCCTCTGCAGTGGACAATAAAAGAGTAGATGAAAGTCAATTGCTAACAGAGTCCTTCTAAACATTTTAATAATTGGCTTGCATTTTTAATGTGATTTCCTTCAGCAGAGACCTCACTGTTCACCCTCTGGTCAGTTATCATTTGTGATTGTCACTATCATAAACAACAGTGTACAACAGTGTAACCTGGGGATGGTGCCTACAAGGAATTATTCTCTGACTCTTTAGATATATTTGCCTTCTACCCCAAAACATAACCTTGCTTTTAGAGTAGAAAGGTATGTTTTTCTTACCTTTACCCTATACTGAGGCATTCTTAGCAGTAAGATGAGTTCATCTGTTTTTGTTTTGCTTCCCATTTCCCCACTCCAGTGTTTTTCAAATTAGAAATCGATATTGTGTGATATAAAACAAACCTGTTTTCTCTCTTGCTGCTAAAAAGACATAGAAGTCATTGTCAAAGTAAATACTGTACTCACAACTGAATTGAAAGAAAAATCAGAGGTCTAGACATTGCTTCAAGTGCTAAGACTAGCAGATTTTCAAAAAGTATAGAACTGGTGTACATATAAATAACTGAAGAATGACACTGGAATTTAATTTCTTCAGCTTTAATAACACACAATTCAACCAAAGGCTGATACCTCCAGTGCTTAAAGAAATATGCCTGGACACAAACCATCTGTATTGCCACCAGTCTTTTTAGAGAGGAAAACCTAAAATCTGATAAAGATGTGAATTTCACGTACACAAGTGTTTCTTGATGAACACCCTGTTTTGCTATTCTAGCAAAAGCAGTATCATCAAGTAACTTACTCGGCTTCCAGTCATGGTGATGTGCCAGTGAGCCTACATGGTCTGCCCTGGATGATTTCCATTGGTATTTCTTCCTCAGAAAGCTTTCTGTAACCTTTGGCAATCCAGAAAGGACACTTGCATTACGACAGCTCTTGGTTCACTTAAGGATAGGACCAAGAGTAGGTTCAACCTACTGCATTTTTTCCTTCAAGGATTCTGATAAGCATGGAGAACTGGAAGTAAAAGTTAGTTCCACAGGTTTTGGTGGTCTTATCAGTTCTTGCTCTGACAGCACAGGCTAAATTTACAGTCACCACTTAAGGTGAAAGTACAGAAAACTTGCAAGAGAGTGCACAAGTGCTCTGCACAAGTCTGACTCAGTGAAACACAGAGTTTCCTCCCCAAAGTGATAGAACAGTGCTTGAATTTAAAGTCAGAATGGTGCTTGTTCCACAGAATATGGTTCTGCTTTATGTCAAGAGGCAGCAACTTTGTTTAAGAAAGAAAATCTGAAATCAGTAAGATGAACCCAGTATTGGCAAAGAGTTTATCTTTTATGTGCCAGAGAAGTCAGGATAGGTACCAATACTGACTGCAGTCTAGAAGTCTTAACAGTCAAGTATGCTCAAGCTGAAATCAGAAATGAAAGTTTAAGAGTTGAAGTTACTGCTGCAGCCAGCACCTGACACCATGCTGATTGTGTTTGCCGATTTCACTGCAGAGATACCGAAAGTAAGCCACAACCTGCTCCAATTTCAACTACTTCAGTCATAATGCATGTGCTCAACTTGCTTTTCTAAGTATTCAGATTAGAGGCTGAGGTGGTTGAAAATTACCGAGACACTCTAATATTATAATGATAATTTATTTTTACTTACACATAAGTGTGTGTATATATCTGTATGTCTATATACATATATAAAAAAGGATTTATTTTTTTTTTACTGTGATGGGAAGACTAATCTCAAGTTCCAGATGCCTATTATTTAAATTTGCAATGTTGAGAATCAGCAGAGAATTATTTACTGCAGTAAAATATTCACTAAAGAAACACAGTTTAATTATTATTAAATAATATTAGAAAAAATCATTAAATGCTATCAGTTATTTGCATATACTTGTTGCAAAGTAATGTTCACCTTAAAGCACAAAAATTGTGTAAGATAATAGTACCTCACGAAACTACAGTTGAGTATGTTTGATGCAAACCTTCAAAAAGTTTACCATTTCCCTTTTTCCATTCACCTTCTCCCTCTCTCAGTAGCTACAATAACACTGATTGCTTCATGAATAACCTCTATGACAGAAGAAAAAAGCTGATTTACAAATTCCATACCAATAAGCGTGGAAAATTCTACAGTCAGTCATCATCTAAAATATCTTCAATAGCACCATAAACTCAAACATTTTTCTTATTTATCTTGTGGTTTTTTTTTTTTCCTTTTCCTGTTTATATTCCATTCTTCTGTTTCATAGTTCCCCCTTTTCCTTACCTTTAAAAGCTCTCTCCCACACCCACAACACATGCATGCATTATATATGTACACCTGGCTGGATAAAAGCCAACAATATAAATAAAAAGTAAAACCTAATGACTGTTTTCCCCTTGACTTGCTGTAACAGGTTCAGCCACTAATGACTCTAGACCACGCATTTCTGTGGTTCTTGATCACACTTGTAGCTTAAGCACAAACATGAACGCAAGCAAGCCACTCTGAAGATTGTTAGGCCAATACTACAGGACCTATCTTAAAAGGTTTCGCTCTTCTTGGAGCTCATCAGCTGTAGGTAACGGCCTAAATGAGCAGCTTTTCCTTTTCAAATCAAAGGGAGGGAGACAGACCATGTAATTAATCTCAGCTAATACAGCAGCCTTTATATTCTAGCACTAACTATAGCCACCACCTAAGAAGTCACACTTGTATTCTTCCCTAACTGCTATTATATTGACTTCCTACTACCTTAGGGACTATAAACTTAAACTTTGTTATTTGGGTTCCACATCTGCAATTTCAGATGCTTCCTCACTGCTTTTTGATTATTCTAATTTAGACACTAAATCAGTTAATTAGCTAGACAGATTTTTGGGGTTTTTTTTTGCTTTAAAGTCAATTTTATTTTGTATTTCCACCTTTAAGAGAGACTCCAAAGGAAATTCTGATCTTTATGATGTGATAACCATTTCCAGGCATTGGTTTGCATTGAAATGCAGCCTCATCAGCCAAACAGAAGAACACAGAAATACAAGTTAATTTATGAATTATTAAATTTGAGTTTGCTCAGATTCTTGATGTTGCATTTTACTAGCAGAAATAATAGTTGATATCACTGATAAGAAGATTGCCGTTGCTGTGTGAGGGTAAAATTGCGCTTACACCTATTTATGTTCAGAAATAACCTGTGATTAAAAAAAAATTCAGAATACCAGTTTGGGACATATGTTGATCTTAAAGGTACTCGATACACAGTGAAGGAAGTTTAGTAACTTTCTGCTAATTTTCTGATTAGAAAGAACACATCTTCACAGGTGGTTTAAAGAAAAGCTTTCCTGCCATGTCAGTCCATTCACTTTTAAAATCTGAATGAACCTGTCATTGAGATGAAGATATTGAATAAAAATTCAGGGCATACCTGCACTTGCAAAACAAGTTATTGCTGTTGCATCTGGTTTAGCACTTCAGTCACTTGTTTTGGGCTTCTAAACTTGTATGGCTTCAACTGTCATTTGATTTGACTAATTTTAAATAATTTCTAAATGTTCATAAATGCTTTGTTAAAGTTTAAAAATAAATTTATTTAAGATAAAAGTGCTTACATTTATTCATCTTAGACAGATTTCAGTAAAAAGATGCTGAAGTATTTTTACTTTTTCTTTACTAAGAACTTGAGCAAAAACCCCACAAAGACTGATTTCATTCCCTCATCTGCCCCTCTGTCCAAAATACTTGATGCTGTCTTACTCATTTCTTTGTTCTTCATCCTCTCTTGGTTCATATTCCGATCTCCTTTTTATCAACAGTCAAATATTAATATATGCAATTGATTAAAAGTATTCCTTCATTCCCCTGTGTCTCTTACTAAGAAAAAGAAATCAATCTAGAATTTATTTCAGGGGGACACATCTAACACACTTAGACCAAAACACAGAAAGACAAAAGATAAACCTTTTATACTTATGGAATTAGACCGGCAAGATCTTCTTTTAATGTCTATTTTAACCATTTCTGATAATTCTCCTAGTTCAACTTAAAATTTCAAACTCTGGTCCCATCACTGTATGGGATAAGTAATTGAAGCATAAGCAATTGTGCACAAAAGTATTAAAAATACTTTAAAATGTTACTTCTGCATCTAAAGCAACAGGAGTAACAGAGCATCTTTGAGAAATAATATGTATCTTTGTTGCATAGTTTCCTAAAAAGTTAAAGGTCTGGATCACTCACAGATTTTTAAGATAAAGCTTGCTTACAACTATTGGACTCAAATGCTTGCATAAGATCTTTACAAATCAAAACTGACTTCAGTCTAGAAGAAGGGAGTAAGTGGAAAAAAACACTAGACTAAGACCAAGAGAATGGATTATAACTTTGCTGTGAAATCCTATACAAGTTGTGGTTCCCTTTTTTTTTTTAATAAATACAGTGGATCAAAAGCTACTCTTAAAAAACATGCACATATTGTACAGTAAACTTTCTTGAAAATGAATGGGCAATCAAGTAGTTTAGGAAATAAAATTTAGTACTATGAACTAAACATTTCCCTACTCCATGCCTTGCCACTTCTGTTTAAACTGTAAGATTTTTTTCAAGGCATAAAATGCCATCTGCTTTGTTCGTACAGGACATTGCATGCAGCAACACAACCTCAGCCAGTTCTTATTGCTTTAATTTTCTGTTACAGAAAACAACCACAGCATTGGTCTAAGCCCCAGTATGAGACCAGCAATCTTATCTTCCCACCTAGTAAGAAATTGATGAAGATTTTACTAGAAACAAAGATGAACAAGTAACAATATTTAATCATGGGTTTCTTTCAAAACCTTCAAAAGCTTTTAACACTATTTTAAAAAGAAGCTCCAGATTACCTCAAGACAAAACAGAAAAAAAATCAAATCCAGGTAGAGTTCCAAACCATCTGAATTACTGTAACACAACAGGATTTAAGTTCACATATATAACTGTTCAATGCCTAGAACAGAAGAAAATCCCTGCCCTAAAGAATTTACAGGTCAGGTGCAAGACTATAGACAGGTTGGTGAGACTGATGGTGGGCACTGTACGTTAGTAGCCTACTTCTTGTGAAGTTTGTCACAAAAACAAAGAAAGCGTTAAATGAATGCTACAGGGTATTACTTTAGGTACATAGCAATATATATTCATTTTTAGTAAACAGGAAATTGTCAAGCATGGAGAACAGGAAAACTGCAAGCTATTAAGGACAACACTGTGTGTTTAAACACGTATTGCACAGTCAGATTTGTCTTCCAGCAAACTAAAGAGAGGATGCATACAAGTCAGGACACAAAGTACTTAGAATACAAAAATGCTTTTCTTGAATAACTGCAGAGCCATCACAAACTCTTATTTTTCTTCATTGCCCAAAAGCCTGAGGAACAGAAGTGGGTTTTTACAACTTGCCCTGTTGATTTTAAGGCTGAAGTTAAAAGTAATGTCTATACATAAGATTTACCACAAGCCTGCAAACAAAAGCAAATTTAGCACTTAAAATTGTTTCCTTAAAATAAAGCAGTGTTAATGTTAGATAAATGAAACATTACACCGTGATTTTCAAGGAGTAAGAAGTTGGAAATATCCTAATTAATAGCTTGCCTCTTCCTCTGAGGAAGGGAAGACTCGTCTTCTTTATAACACTGGAGGGGATTTCTGTGCAATCTGTGCTTCCCAGATTTTCCAGTGTGAATCTTACAAAACCCTTTCTAGCCATTTTATTCTGCAGGTTCTCAGAACTGCTTACTAGACCACAAGAGAGAATTCTAAAATTGCCTCTTCACCAAAATGGAACATTTATTAGGAAATGTTTTGAGTTACATTTTTGCCCCGTTCTCTATTAACCTAGATTAACAGATTGAGCATCAACAGAGTAAGGAATGCACCACCAGCAGGATAACATACGTAAGTGAAGACTGACAGAATGCAGACAAACCCTGATCTCGGGCTGGCAGATGACAGTATGAAGCATAAACACTACTCTCCTCCCAATCCATCCACATCAGTAGAAGATAATACCATTTTCAGTATGTGTCATCACCTCTAGTTCTCTATCACCTGCTACCATCTTCACCAACCAATAGTAATCCAAGCAAGACCTTCCCTTCCCACCTCACTTCAGATGTAATCACCTTAGATTAAAAGTTTCAGCACATCAGAAAAAGTTCACAGAAACTGCTCCTTTGGCACACCTGTAGAAATGGTAAATTCCAGTCAAAGGGGTAGTGACAAACACATGGAAACATGAACTACTATCACAACTGAATTAGGAAAGAAAGCTTACCCAAGCTTAATTATTCACACAATGATAATTTTATCTCCTACATTAATTTAAAATGTAAAATCATCCTCACTGACTTCACAAGTCTACAAAGGTATTTTTTTTTGAGAAGTGCCAGACGTTCTTAAAAAGGTATAAGAGTATAGAATAAGGAATTTACATTAAATTTAAAAAGTATATCTGCCATTTGGCACAGTCAATGGAAAAGTGAACACATATAGAGTCCCAGGTAACCTTAATTTTGTCTGAGCTGCCAGAAATGTACAATACCTTCATCAAAAATCTGGCTGCGCCCAAACTAGTTGTCAAAACCACCATTGCCTCCCTACTGCCTTAGTATTTACTTTGATGTGACCGGTCTATTAAAAAAGAGTAACTCAAAAAAATTAAAAGATAAGATTCCATAAGCACTGCAAAAGAAATTTAATATACATAAACAAACACAAAGAATACTGTTGTGCTTTTTATGTGGCATTCTGCCTGTCCCCAAAGCACCTCTCTCCCTAGGTGTAACTCTGCCATGCCCACACAGCTAGGTTGCTCCACTGTGCAATCCTAGTTAAGCCTCTCAAGACTTGCAGGCTTGCCCATATTGCTAGGTATTAAAAAAAAAAACCACCAAAAAAACCACCAAAAAAAAAAAAAAAAACAACAAAAAACCCAAACCATATTTTGGTTGCATCCACTAGGAAACCAGGGCAAGAAACACTTTAATGTACATACTTCATAGCACACCTACTTCCAAATAATTTGCTGTCTGCTCTGCTATACAACCTGCAGGATCACAATCATATAGCAAGTTAACTGATCCTAATACCCAGTCAAATTTTCTTTATGTTTATTGTTGCCATAAGTTTCTTCTCAAAGTCTATTCTGCTGTTATAAAAAACTGACCTACAAGCAGTAACACAGAATACATTATAGTAGAGCTGGAAACTTCCTCCCTTCCCTGCCTCCTATCTAACTTCTCTTTGCAGACTATATTCAAAAAAATGCCTTTTAGAATATTCAGTCCTTAACATTCAGCTCTGCATGGTCTTCTATTGCTGTTCCCACACACACAGCTGTAACACATGCAGAACTCTGTCAGCTTCTTTTCTAATCATCTGTGATCCAACAACAATCCAAATATCTCACCAACTATGGACACAAATGAAGTTTTTTCTATAAGAAAGGAAAAACAAAATAAGCCAAATGTAAAACTAGTTGATCACGGTTGCCATTGTCTTCTGTAAAACTAAGAGCTTTTATCCCTCATCTTTGTCACTTTTCCTGTTTTTAAAAAAATTTAAGTTAGGGACTAGGCTCCCTCACTGTTTGCTTTACAGCAAAATACCCTCTTCACTCCTCCACCACTTAAATGAAGTAAAAAGCTGCACATGAAAGCAGCAAGACTGATAAAGACTAAAAAATACCTCACACTTGCAGTCAGTCAGTAACTGCTTACAGTAGAGTTATTACAATTTTAAGTGTTTTGTAGCTATAATACACACATAATACAACCAATCTTTTAAAAAGATTGCTGTCATAATTGCATTCCTTTCCAAAGAGATACAACTGGCCAAATAAAATTCCACAATAGATATCACATTATAAGGTCTCCTACCATTTCTTCCAGATTTAGGTTGCCTAAAAGTCTTCAGTGGTATAAGTATTTTTATAAATCTGTATTACTTAAGCACAGCTGAGAGGTTAAAATACTTTCATTCCTTCTAATAGCCCTTGAAAGGCCACAGGGCTGGAAAAGACCCATGAAACTATTTAAGTTCAGCCACAGTTTACCAGTGGAAACCTGTTTAAACACTAAACCAAACATACACAATACAATCATGATTTCTTCTCCCTGGTACTCAAGAGGGGGGAAGAAATATTAACTCAATACAAATATTATGAATTCAAATCTTTATCACCAGATAACATAACCCTGAAACCACAAAGTAAAAAAAAAAAGTAGCAGTGATAGATAATGGTGAGAGAATCAGGCTGTGCTGTGAGTGGAATGCTGAAAGCCAATCCTTCACACCTGCTGGGAAATTGACTTCATTTCTATCAGGTGATGTATTCTGTAACTACAACGGTAGCGTCAATACTACAGACTACCATGTCTGAACTACAAGAATTATTTACCTTACCTTTTAAAAGAAGATCTAGGAAATTATTTGCAAGAAGTGCCTCATCTGAATACATCATTTAGGTTCTATAAAAGCTTGTGATGGGCCAGCCACATGAAGCCAGACTCTCTGAAGTATGCAGAGAGAGTATGTGCTGTGCACTCTGGTTAATGTGCCAACTAATCCCCAAGACATTGGTTTAAACTTCAAGACTTGATTTTTCTCCCTCTTCAAAAACTGTTAGCTTGCAGAGCATACCATAGATAACGTACGACTACGGCTACAAAGAATTGTAAGTTGTCACTCCTAATGCCACCCTGTGGTACTGAGTAGGTAATATAATTAAACTGACGGAAAAATTATGTCTTTTTATCAACACTTTATGATATTGCAAAAGCCCTTGTTCTTGCATTACAGTTTCTTCCCAAGTTTTCCATAGCATCCATCACTTAACTTTTTAGAATTTATATTATTGAAACCTCTAGGTTCTGTGATAAACCAGAAGCCTGAACATATTAGCTGCAACACAGACAATATATAAAGGAATTCACCATTCTAAGTAACATACAGCCTAAGACAAGAAGCTCTCTGCTGCAAACAAACAAGGAGTTTGAGACAACACTGATCAGCCTGCCAGCAGTCTAAATGCTGTCATGGCTCTTCTGTATTCATCACAACAAAAACTTTAATGAACAAGGTGGGGGGGGGAGGTGGGGTATCACAAGGCACTTACACAGAGGTCTACTGGATGTGAGATCATGTAACATGTAGGCAACAAACTCTGGCATCCCAAACACCAGAGTGGGGAGTTCCCTTCTTGTTACTGAAGGCAACCTCCAACCTCAGCAGCAGATTGGGGATAAATCATCAAATAGCTACAAAATAAAGACAAGAATCCTATGTGTGATAATGATAAGAAGCAGAAACCCAAAGAGGATATAAACAGGACAGTACAGTCAAGGCAACGACCTAAGCAAGCTACCTCTGGAGTAGCATCCTGGACAGATGAAAGCATAGCAAGAATTTAAGGGTCAGAGGAATGATGTTGCTGGAAACTTGATGTGAACTGACTAGTCTCCTAGGTCTCCATAAGGAAATCCATCAGCTTCACCTTCCCCAGCTAAGGGAACTGTTGCACAAGTAATGTAACTGTGTGGGATTTTTTAACTACAGGATTGCATCTCACTTATGAATACTTTTTACATGTCCAATACCTCACATGAAATGCAGAGCTCACTACTTCATACCAGAAGTTTGCCATAAATGAAAAATTTCTATGCAAGTTACTTGAGTGTGAACAAACAGGTAACTGCAATCGGTTACATAACACAAGTTTTTAAGTTCCATACCACAGGTAGTCACAACAGATCACATTACCTGAATTACACTGAGAAGTCTCTCAGGGCAACTTCTACTTTCCTGGGCTCAGTTCCTTCTTCAAACGTTTAAAGATAATCTAAAAAGATAGGGGGAAAAAACCCAAGGTTTTGTTTTTTTTTTCCCCCAAGAAAGACGTGGTTTTCCACAGAAAAATAACACCACCACCCCCCCCATTTTGCAGTTACAACTATGATTATGCTACTTTTGCCCTGATTGTGTCTCCTGCTAATTACAAGGAAGCAAAGCCTGCAGATTCTGCGTCTATGGGAGCATCTGTCTGCTACAAGATGAAACAAGAAGACACAGCCAAAAACACTTGGGTGCCAGGACTGTTCCCGCTGCCAGCCAACAGCCTCCACAAAGAGAGCAGCGGCGACGGAGCGCGGGGCAGGTAAACCTGCCAGGCTCTCTCCAAGGTATCCGGGGCCCGTTTAGGAGCACCCGACGCGGCAGCGCACCCTCTCCTCCCTCCCAAGGCTTCCCGCAGGGCGCTCCGCTCGGCATTTCCTCCGCGCCAGGCCCGGAGCCCGGCAAACCCCACCACCGCACCCGCAGCTCCCGGGGCTGAGGCGAGGGGCTCCGGCTCGGCGCTACCGCCGAGACCTCGCGGGCAGGAGGGGCGCGTCCCGGGCC
>NW_010972633.1:199903-344341 GCF_000737465.1 Haliaeetus leucocephalus | reverse complement strand
CTCCCGTCGCCGCCGCGGCGCGCGCCGCCAGCTTCTCGGAGCGTCCCCTATCCGGGCGCGGCGGCAGCGCGCAGGCGCAGTGCGCGCCGCTGAGGAGACGGCCGCGGCCCCGGGCTGCCCTGACGGGACCTGTGGAGCGGTGCGGAGCGGAGAGGCGGGTTCTTATAAACCGTTGAGGCGCCCGGAGGTAACTGTGGAAACCCGGGTCTGAGCCCGAGGGCGACCTGTCAGTGGGACAGGGGGAGGCCCGGCACGGGTGGGCTCTGGTAGAGCGCTCTGTGGTGTTGCCGTGGCTCCAGAAAGCAAAGTGCGGTGTTCGTGCGTATATATAGATATTTGTGTATCAGAGCCCCACAGAGCCAGTCGGCCCGCTGCCGCTCAGCATGTGCTCCTCCTGTGTGCTGAGCTGTGGCCTGCTTTCGTCCACAGGAGCGTTGGTGAGTTTCAGGATTGGGCTGGGGCCCTGCGTCAGAAAAGGGCCAGGGAAGGAGGTAAGGGTGAGGGATGGAACCTGCACCGGTCAGCCCACAGCCAGCCCCTCAGGAGGCATCGCCAAAGCAGTCTGCAGGATCCTCCGCTGAAGGTCAGACGCTGGTGTAGTGCCTTAGCTCTGTCAGTATATCTTGCTGTGACTATACCTTCAACACCCTTCATGGGCTGGGAGGGCAGCTTTGGCCTGTGAGGAACTGTGCGCTTCAAGGATGTGTCGCTTGTACACCAAGGGAGTCTTCTAAAAGCACCCTGCTGTGTCTTACAGCTTCCCCCACCAGAGGAATGGCAAGTTTTTCAAATGACAGTCTCCCCTGCTCCATTCTTTGACCATCTGTGTCTGGCTGGATAACGCTATTGCATAGCAATCAGCTATGTTACAGCTTGGCTTGCTGGCAACCAATCGTAGTACAAACAGTCACAGCAATGACTAGTACGTGAGTGTTTTCTGAGGAAGATGGGACAGGACAGGCATCTGTTTCAGGCTGTGCGTGCAGTCTCCCTCTCATCAGTCTCCCTGTGTGGAAATGCCATGGTTCCTTCTGCAAAATGTTTTCTGTGCCTGTGGGAAAGGAACAGGATTCCTACACTGTGTGTGGAGAGGAGGGACTACTAACATTTTGCCTGTGTGGGAGGGAGATACTTTGTTATGAGAGAGTAGGAAAATGAGAGGAAAAAAGTGCTGCTTAGGTATTCTAGCTAGTGTTGCGTTAATGTTCATTCGAAGCTATATATGTGCAAATAATAGTATATGGCTTTTTTTCCCAAATTCTGGAGTCAGGCCCGCTAGCAGCAGTGGAACCAGATTCGGCAGAGGTGGTGTGGAGCGTTGTTTTTGCTGACTGCATCTATACTAGTAAATTAAGTAGCAGCAGGATGTAGGCATTGGCACTGGAATTTGATGGTACTGTTTAACTGTTGAAACAGTTAAGCAACCAATGTATTTTAGTGTGTATATATAAGCTTCAGCCCAGTTACTATTCTTCCAAACATCCTCCAGGCAATTCTGGGCATCTTGCATGGGATAGGGGCCATTCCTGGTAGCCAGTTTGCATAAAATCACCATTTTGTGCAGTCTGACAGGTTTTAGTAGTCTGGCTGCAGTCCATTCTGTGCCATACGGTCTCATGCCTCTGAATAACCCTCGGGCAGGTTTCACTCGCTAGTCCAAATGCAGCTGCTGAATTCAGTCGATGCAGAGTGGCTTACTGGAGGCTTTTTGCAGGGTGTCCAGCACAGCGATTGTAACCTCTCATTCTATGACAATGCCTTAATTATCTTGCGGCTTTTCACTGGACTGACACTAGTAAGTCCAGGTCTTTCCTGTACTGGGGAGCCCAGAGCTGAACACATTGCACCAGCTGTGACCTCACCAGTGCTGAGAGAGGGGAAGGATCACCTCTCTCAATCTGCTGGTGACACTCTGCTTAATGCAGCCCGGGATGCTGTTGACCTCCTTTGTCCCAAGGGCATGCTGCTGGCCACCAGGACCCCAGGTCCTTTTCTTTCAATTTGTCTTCCAGCCAGTTGTCCACCAGCCCGTAGTGGTACGTGGGGTTGTCCCTCCTGAGTGCAGGACTTGGCATTTACCTTTGAACCTGACGAGGTTCCTTTATGCCCATTTTTCCAGCCTGTTGAGGCCCCTGTAAATGGCGGCACAATCATCTGGAGGATCAACCACTCCTCCCAGTTTTGTATCCTCTGCAGACTTGCTGAGGTTGTACATTGTCCCATCATTTAGGTCATTAATGAAGATGTTAAATGCCTGAACCCCGTACCAAGACCCAGGGAACACCACTAGTGACTGGCCTCCAACTGGACTTTGTGCCACTGATCATAACCTGCTGAGCCTGGCAGTTCAGCCAGTGTTCAGTCCACCTCATTGTCCCCTTATCTAGTTTGTACTTCACCAGTTTCTCTATGAGTATGTTATAGGAGAGAGTTTGAAAAGCTGTGCTAAAGCCCAGGTAAACATCCACTGTTCTTCCCTCATCATAGATGGCTAGCAGGTTGGTCATTTCACTGCAGAAGGCTAAAATGTTGGTCAGGCATGATTTTGTCTTCACTGACTACTCCTAATCACCTTCTTGCCCTTCATATGTTTCAAAATGGTTTCCAGACTAACTTGCTACATCACTTCCCCAGGGACTGAGGTGAGGCTGGATCTGCCTTGCCCTTCCTGATGACAGAAGTGACATTTGCTTTTGCCCAGTCCTCAGGAACATCCCCCGATCACCATGACCTTTCAGACATGGCCTCGCACTGACATCAGCTGGCTCCCTCAGTCCTCCTGAATGGGCACCAGCTCTTGGCAGAGGCAGAACAGATTGGTCTCTTCCCTTCTGAAGTGCTGTGGGTTGCTCAGCGTAAATAGGACAATATAGTCACGCTAGTGTGTAGTTAGTCCCTTGGCTTAAAACCTTTCCTTGACAAAGGGGAAACCAAGCCTGGGCTGTGACCCAAACCAAAGTCACTGCCTGGGAAGGGAGATTAATGGACATGGTTTGCACAAAACTCTTTCCATTCCCTCGTGGTTTTGCAGTACAGTTGCCTCCAAGATGCCAACATCCATCTGCCCAGTACTGCTCCATTCTAGGTCACAGCCTCTCCAAGCTATTCTAGAGGAAAAAAAAAAAGGAGGATCTGCAGCAATAGCACACAGGATATTTATGCAGCTAAAGAAAAACAGCAGCGGAAAGTGTGCAGAGAGGGTACTGCCTTATGTAGAGTATACTAATGTAGTCTCAAGAAAATGAGCTGAGGGTATTAATAGTGATGCAAGAGAGGCTTGTGTTATGGAGGTACAAGGGCTAAAGCAACAGCTACTGTGCTCCAGAGCACCCCAGCTGATTTGCTCTGTCGGATCTTAGACTTAGGCCACTATGGACACAAAGCATTTTCTTCTGCTTTGTCTGGGGACCAGGAGCCACTTTTTAACATGGATTAGAAAGAAATTATTCCATCATATATGGTAAAAATTTAAGCACCTGCAGGGCTAGATGGGGGTTTTCTGAGTGTTAACAGTGTCCTCTTGATGGTCTTTGGTGATTAAAGAGACATTTAGATGCCTGTATCTTTTTTTGTGAATCTAGCTCCCTGAGTGGGATTTGTATCATCTAACTTGAGAAATCTAAAATGAGATAAATAAGTCTGATCCCAACACTCTGGAAAGCCTTCGGACAGCAGTTTATATGACCTGCCTTAAGCACCTGTCTTATGGTGACATGACTTGCCCTCTGAATTCTGTCTGTCTGCCTGCATTGACTATAAGGGAAGTCATAACTTGTTCAGATTTAGACATCTAAATTAAAGATGCCAAAGTTAAGGCCAATGAAACCCATCTCATGTTGCTGTCATGGTATCAGCAGCTAGTGCACTCCACAGCCTCACCCTTACAGGTAACAATTTCTAAAGGAGTGCAGCAGGTACAGTCATGGCTCCTGGATTGTGATAACCCAAATCAATAGATCTATTCTTTTTTTTCCTTGCTGTGTTGAATGTCAACATCAACTACCTGCAATTAATTGCAGTGCTCTGTAAAACATTGCATTGTGCAGTGCTACATTCAGTCCCAGGAAGTGATGGCATTTGAAAAGAAATACTGTTGCATTTAAAGTGGATTGAGACAGTGAAGCCCAAGAATTGTACCACCTGAGCTTGAAGAAAGTCATCACTTTGTATTCAGACCCGGTGGGCAGGGACAGCAGTGCCCAGCTGCTCGACAAGGGGAGACAAGCTAGAAGCTGAGGATGACGACAGTGCAGGCAGTACCCTTACTGACCAAGGCCTCTAATACAAGGAGGACATAAAAACCGGGAGCAAGCTCAGCTGAGGGCCACCAAGCTGCTCAGGGGACTGCAGCGCTTGCCCTGGGAGGAGAGGCTGAGGGACCCGGAGCTTGTTCAGGCTGGAGAAGAAAAGGCTGAAGGGGACCTGATAGCCACCACCCTGCTCCTACAGGGAGGCTGTCAGGAAGATGTAGCCAGGTGTGTCACAGTGGTGCATCACACAAGGATGAGAGAAAATGAGTCTCAGTCAGAGGGGACATAAGGAAAAACATTATTCATATGAGGACAGTCCAGGAGTGGAGCAGGGGCCCAGAGAGGTTGTGTCATCTCCATCCAACCTGGGCTGGCCAGAGCCCTGGGCAACCTGGTGGAGGCCAAGCTGCCCCTCTTCTGAGCAGGAGGTTGGACCGGAGACCTGCCAAGGTCCCTTTCAGCCTGAATTATCCTGTGAACCTCTGACTGCATTCGGACACAGGTGTGCTGCTCTACAGTCTTTACATTCAACAAGCCATAGCGTAATTTAGGTGAGAAGGGACCACTGGAGGTCATGCTGCTCCAAGGCGTTACTCAGTTGAGGACCAGATCCATAGAGACAGCTTTAAAGTTAGATCAGACTGTTTCAGTTTGTTTTTAAAATAGTTTTCTCTCTTCAGAGATTCTGGTTTATTTAAATTACATATTTAAATTTAAAACTTGAATAAAACTAATAGAGAAGGGGAGCAGCTGTTAATGGCATTTGTAACTCTTTAGCATTTGGTTAGAAAATGATTATGTCTCTTTTGGCTGATGGATTTTTCTTAAAAAAACCTCTGTCTTCTTTCAATAATAAAGCAGTTTGGTCATCTCTCATTCATAATTGAAGGAGATATTGTTTCCCGGTTGACATATCTTTCTGTTTCATGTTCTTATAATGAAATCTCATTTCCTGCTCCCTTAGGAAAAAATAGGAACAAGAACATATTCCCATTTTTAAGTGTAGTGCCAGAAAATTAGATTAAATTGTCAGTTCTGAGTAGTGACATAATATATAGTGTTACAGTGTCTTTTGCCATGTCTAGGGAAATCAGACACTTGGTAGCCTCAGCATGTGCAGAATCTGTCCCGGGCATACATGTAGTAGTTAACTACAAATGTATTTCCTTGTTTTCCTCTGTGAAAGGTGCTGGCAACCTGGAGTAAATGGAATCTGGCATTATCATTTACACTTAGTGAAATGCATTTAAAAATATCCTATATGACTGAGAATTGAATCTGTCATCACCAATGTAAAATTTAAATTTTTTCAGTAAATTGCTTTTTCCTGACGCTGCTACTTTGTTTTCTGGACCAGCGATAACAAGTATTTGGAGAACCTGTTTACCTCACATATATGTACTAGCTTACTGGTTCAAATCTGAGAGAGAGAGAAAATGCCACTCAAGAAATAAATACGAAGAAAGTACCAATGCTTAGAAATGCCCCACTGCCATTTTCAACTGCTTCGCATTGTTACAGCTTAAAAATACCCGCATATAGAAGCTAAGATAGTAAAAAGATGGATTTTCCCTTCAGTTTGTATAGATAAAAATTCTCTTTGTATTTGTGGGCAATGGATGCGTGCATCAAGAGGAGAGTAAAACCCTACAGATACTTCTTAATTCAAAATGTCATTTTCTTTAAATGTTGAATAAGTAGATTGGAGCTGGCAATAGCAAACAGCTCTTGCAAGCCCACAGTGTTCCTCTTTGGGATGCAGAAGCAGCTACATAAAAAAGCCGAAGAGGCTGAAGACATTCTTCTGTAGGAGTATGCTTTGATGATACAATTCTGACAGAAGTTTTTGTCAGAATAATGTACTTAGCATTCCAGAGTAGTGGTACTAGTTTAAAAATAACATGAAATCTGGCATAGGAAATATTTGTCTTCTTGTTGAGATTTTCAGCTTCAGTGTCATCATACGTCATTTCATCCAATTGTGAACAAAACACAAAAATGAAAGGAAACCTCAGGTGATGTCACCTCAGATCTGAGCACAAGATTGAATTTGCATTTTGTGGCTGTTGCAAAGACATTAAGAGGAACAAAAGCAAACCCAAAAGTAGATGATTGTAGGTGTAGAAGGTTTATAATATTCTTTATTTTTGTGTCCTAGTAGAAGAGCATCCTACTTGCTTGGAATATAGTGTTCTTGGTGCACAGAAAGTAAGTCTTGAATGGACCTCTTTCTGTCCTGTGGAAAGACAAACATGCCCATCATGTTTGTCTCGTAACATGGAACATGTGCCCACAACACATGCTTGTCAAGCCTGACTTAAAACACTTCTGGCAATGGAAAATTCATAATCTCCCTAGGTGATCTATTGCAGTGTGAAATTAGCCTTACCATTAGAGAGTTATTTCTGCGCTACTATCTGTCCTTCCTCCATTGGATATTGAGCAATTTGACTCCCTTCCTCTTTACAGTTATTTCTAGATTGATTGCTGTGATGTTCCTTAAGCTTTCTCTTCTCACATTTAAACAGCAGCCCTCCTCGTAGGGCATGTTTTCTATGCAGAAGTATTCAGTTGCTCTTCTCTGGACTCTTGTCCAGTCGGCCCACTCATCCTTGAACTTTGGTTCCCAAACCAAGATGCAGTACTCGGGGTCAGTGCCATCCTGATGCAGTGCTCAGGAAAGAACCACTTCACCAGACTCACAAATAATACTTCTCTTTATGCAGCCCAGTATTACGATTTCCCTTTTCTCAAGTATGATATTTGTCTGAAACAAATCCTACATCTTCTTATACACCACTGCCACGTGCCCTGTCTTGCAGCCGTGTGTGTGCTGTTGATTGTACATACATGCATTTGTGTATGCTGACTGCTGCTACTACGCTTTTCCTGCTTTTGCTTTAAAAATGGCTCAGCATAGATCTGAAGGGGAATCAGAATATAAAATACATCGGTACCTCTTTGCTCGAATTCAGTGTCCCAGCACGTTTTGGAACATTACTATAACTTCAATTTACAAGTCTCTCTATTTAGAGAGCTCCAGCAGAGAATCGGCTGTTCATTTTATTTTCCATTACTAAATATTCAGCACTAAATGGAATTTTAAAAACAAAATACCTATTAGGACTATTCAATTTCCTTACACTTATAATTTAAGCAGCTGTGTTTTGGACCAGCTTCAGGCAAGAAAGGAAAACGTTTTCAGTAGGTGTGACGGGAGAGGGCTAAACCAAATTTAGTAGAGGTGAAGAAGAAATGAAAATGGAAGAAAGCATTGAAGTTGGTTAAGCTTTGTATGGAGAAAGGGTGAAGGATTTGCAATGTCAGTAATAATAGAAGTTGCATAGCAATGTAAATAGCTTACTTTTTCCATTATTCTGAAGTAAAAAGAAGTATTTTCCACAGGCTATATTTGTCTTCTGTGTGGTTTTTCTCAGCAGTACAAGAGTAATAAGGCTTCTGTCTAAAAGAACCACAGAGAAACAAGACAAGGGGGGCAGTCGGAGCTGCCCACTACAACACTGTGAGTAATCAGCAGTGAAATCTCAACTAATGCTGAGGCAGCAAACTCAAACCAGAGCCATTTCAAGGGCAAATGTTTTCTCAAAGATATATTGTGCAAAATATGGAAAAAAACTGGGGGGGGGGGAGGTTGGCATGGAAGAGACAGTGGCACAATCTTTTACGTCCTTCCCCTTTTACAACTGTTGCTTTCTTAGCAAAGTGGCAAAGTGTGGCAAAATTTCATTTGCAGCTTCTCATGTCTTGAAACAGAGATAAGATGTTTCAGAAGATAAGCTGTGAATTTAAGATCTTCAGCAGATACTTGGTTTTGGTTCAGTCATTGACTGAAAATTGCCTTTCTGTTAAACTTGCGGTGAAATCAATGGTGAAGAAAGATGTTGCTAAGTGGTGACTCAAAAGCAGCACATTCCACCACTGGGTGAGTTGGACCCTTTTATTTATATGACATCTCCAAATGTGACATAGTGCACGAAATGTATTTAATGATTGGAAACGTAGAACTGGAAAGAATCTATTGGATCAAGAACAGCTCCTTTATGTCACTAGCAACATGTCTATAATTCACTTCATAAATTTATAGGGTTTAAAACCTGTTAGATTTTCCACCTGCCTATCTATTGGAAGATGTTCCAAAATGCTAATTCTGTGCAGATGGAAGCCATTTTCTAACTTTCATTCAGATTTATTCACTGTTCAGAGCACTGCAGTCCTATGCCAGTGTTTCTTTAGTTCCAGTAGTTATTTGTCTCTTTGTTGTTGTTTTTGTTTATGAAAAGCAATAAGATCTACCCTCATTTTGTTTAGTTTCTGTCAATGGCAGATTCTCTGTTCCCCTGGTTAGACTGAAAAGCTTTCATGGACCCTGTTGCACTATGAATTCACTGTTCTTGGTTGTGGCTAATCAGAGTCATGCACTGCACTCTGCACAGGTATGCTTAAATGTACTAGTACTAGTTACATTTACTTATTTATAGTTATTTATGTCAAAAATTCTAAAAATTAATCTTACTGATGGCTAATTTCAAGGTAATTCTGTAGGTTTTTATAGCCTCTGCAGGTAAGGAGCTCTAAATCATTTTTCTGTCATCCACAGATTTGACAGTGCAGAGTATAATTCTTCTTCCAGATGGCTTAAACCAACCTTTTCTCAGGTTTTGTTTTTTCTTTATTCTCTATTTTAAAATAGATATACCACCCAGCACCCTATAAACATGTATAACATCCTGGCTTGCCAGTTTGCTGGTATGTGCCAAATTGGTGGCTTTGTTTGAACATGGTGATTACTGTGTAATTAGGAGCTCTTAAGCATCAGCAAGGGGTTCAGTGTACCTACAAGACAGAAGACACAGACCTCATCCCCTAGGACTGTATGAGCACAGCCGCTGCCAAGTCCAGCTGAGTATTTGTATGCTTGACTGACCATGGCCTATTAAAATGCCCAGTGATTATATGGTATTATAGGCTACTCAGCTTACTTGGGTCCTCATTTCTTACATACTTCTGAGGTGGTAACTGCCTACCAACTGATTATGCCTCCTTCCATTAACTTTTCTTGTCATTAAGCATCCATACTTTGAAATGTTTTCCTTAGCCTGGACTCATCTATTTGACATTCTTTCATGGTGTTGGTCTCAAATAGTTTAAACTTTCTGAACTCCTTTCATAACTTTTATTTAATTTCTCCAGATGAAAGCTGAATTTCCTCTTTGAACACTGGCTCACTTTTCATTTTATGCTGTGTCCCATTTTTGTTAGAAATTATAGCTGATTACTAGGTCTAAGGAAAGAAAAAAGCACTCAGTATTTTTTTTTTTTTTTTAATTTTAAAAAGAAACTTCTCGACACTGTTTGTGTGGGTCCCAGTCTACATTGTGGTCTGTATTCCTTTGTTGGATTCCTGAATAATATGGAAGGCAAAGACAAGACTGTTTGGTCTGATGCTCCTAATAAATGTTTTATGAAGCACAGAGCAGAACTTGTCTGTTCTGTCAATTCCCCATTCTCTCTAGTTCTCCATTTCTTTGTTCTTCCATTTTTCTCTTCTTACCTCTTCATTCATGTAGGAGTTAGGTGTTAATTCTTTGTTAAATCTTAAACATGCGTCTTGACTGTTGATGGCTTCCAGTGTTTTATATTTTAGCAATACCTTGATTTTAATTAATTTCTACTTGTATAGCATGGTTTTGCTCCGTATCTTTCGCCATTACAGTATGCACATTTACACATTTATGAATTCTTTTGACCCCCATGCCCTCAGCCTCAGTGTCATATTTGTCTTTTCACTGATCCTGTATTTTATCTGCAAACTGGTGGTAACTCTTGTTACTTCTTCTACATGGTTTGTAACACATCATATAAGACTGATCTACACTTTGTAACACTATAATCTTCACTTTTCTTTTTTTTTCTGCTCATTTCTTGTATCATTGTTAATTTTGAGCTATTAGCTGATTATCTTCCACAGCCAGGCTGCTACATTTGCCCTTCCTTATTTTTCCTTTTTTTCTTAAGTAGCAACAAAAGTCCATTGTGAACCTCCCACACAAATCAAGTGCCTGTGCTGTTGTTTGTACATGATCTCTTGGCACACAGCACCATCTAAAGAAGTGTTCAGAAGTCAGAAGGCTCTAAGATTAAATTCTTAGGCCAACTTTCCTCAACTTTTACATGAAGTTATGCTGTACATGGCTGTAAAGAGAATATAGCTCAGTCCCAAACAAGTATAACTAAAAAGGAGAGGTTGAAAATGTTCTGATTGAGAAACTGGAATAATGTTTTTACTATCCTTCTATTTTTATTTACATAAACATTTCAGAATTTTAAATTAATGTAAAATTTTGCACTTTAGCAGCTATCTGAAGTACCAAAGAAGGTCGTTATAGCCCCTGTATATATGTCTCTCCAGCTGTTGGCTTAGCAGCCAGTATTTGTTGTTAAGCAGTTAACTGCATGTCACAAGCTGCTCTTACATCTCACAGGTATTCCCAGTTAGCAGCCAACATGGTAACTGAGATAAAGCAGAAGCTGAGCTCAGGAGACAGAAACAATCTCCTTTTTTGTTCCTCTTCAGCATGACAAGATAATTACCTTGCTTGAGCCATAAGCATGCTCTTTATCTATATTTAGAAACAGATTCTGCAGCTTTTCTTTCACTTACAAGTTTTTTTATTGCAATTTGGCAGAGAACAAAACAAGCCAGGTGATGATTGTAAAATTGAAGCAGATTCTGTTTAAAATACAGGTGAAACAATTAAGTTTAATAGGACATCCTTTGTATAGCTCCCTCCCCGGGCACAGAACTTACCACAGCTGACTCATTACTGAGGAGGTGTTTTGAGAGCTGGAAGAAAACAGGCATGGGAAGGTACGGAGCTCTTAGGAAGTAAGTACTCATCGGATATAACCAGCTAGAGGCAATGGTAGGGAGGTTTTTGGTGCAACAGGGCATTCCACTGCATGATAACAGAAGTCTGCCTTTCTAAGTACTTGTTCTGCATTATAGAGAGAATAATGGCAGAGCCTTGCAGCACTGTTAGATGGACCTTTGAAAACTGCCCCTTCCCATAAGATGGAGAAACTGAGACAGCATTGTAAAGTAAGGAATGTTTACTTCCATGTCTTTCCATAGTGGGAAGAACTAAACTTTCCACTTTGTATCTTTGCATTTCTTGTACCTTATTCTTTGGTCTTTTTTTTGTCATAAAATATTTCTTATTTCCAGTGATAACTTTTTTTTTCCTGGCCCATAAGAGATCTCAGAAACACTGCATTTCAGCATCCTAGAACATTAAGTCCAACATTTTAATAGAGACATACTATCCCTGTAACTCCATGTATTCTCTTGTGGTTTACATTTTGCCAAGTAGCAATTTTCTTCTGATTTCTAAACAAAATTTATCTACAGCTAATGCATACCCATTTATTCTTGTACCAGTGTTGAATAGCTGTTTTTCCCCTTTAATGTTTATCCTGCTGACAGATAGCCTTTTACCTTTTGTTTTTTAACTTAAACTTTTGGGCTTCTTACCATGTCAGAGCGTCTCCCTTCCTGATTATTTAGAAGTCTTTCAACGCACTTGTTCCATTTTGAATTAGTTTTCTTGCCTGCAGGTGAGTGGAACCACACATAGTGTCTGACTACTTTGTGTGATTCACACCGATTTCATCACTATTGGCAGTACGTGGACTGGACTTTCAGAATTGCTTTTCCTTCCTGTGGGTAAATCAGACTGACAGCTTATAATCACAGGGTATAATTAATTAATATATCCAGGACCTTCTCATCCTCTTTCCGGTTACTCCTAGACCAGAACCTTGTGTTATTTGTCCCTATAAATACCTTGTGACACCAGTGCGTACAGCTGAATTTCACTTAACAGCTCTTTCTTGAGTTACGGTTTTCTAGTTTTGTCTATATGCACATATAACCCAAGTTCGTGTCACCAGTTAATTTTGCTGGGATACTCTCAACTTTTGGTGCTAATATCACTGATGAAAAATCTTAAAAAGATATATGTCCAGAGTGACTCTTGAGGAATTTTCAGTAGATGTCTCCATCCAAGCCAATTTCTCCCTTTGAGGACTACCTGTGAAGCCCCTTTGAACCAGTTCCTTTATATTTACTTCATTTATCTTCATCTTCTCAAGTTTTATTACTGATTTCCCACATAACAGTTTCTTGTATCATTTTTATTACTGAAGATACACCTTATTTTTATCTGATGAGAAACTATTTATCACCACAATACAGTCTGCACATACCTTTGGCAGGATTGTGTTGCTTTCTATCCCATTTATAAGCATGTGTTCAGTTAGTCTTTACATCAAAACCTCCAGAGCCTTGCATATGAATGAAGCCATCTTCTCCTATTCTTAAATACAGATAGAATTATGCTGCGCAGGTTACCACAGTTCTCTTGATAAACAAAAATATGCATTACCTGAACTACAGCTCTTTCAAAAAAACTGTAATCTGGTTGCAGTGGTATGTATAACAACATCCTCAGTGAGCACAGAGGAAGAGTTATTACTTTTGGTTTGGGCAGGTTTTGGGCCATGCCTGAAGACTATCTTTAATCACTATCTTTTCTTCTTTTTCTCTTTTTGTGGTCTTTTGCTATATGAGGTGGTAGAAGTGGGGGGCTTTTTTTGCTAACAGTTGCAAACTCAAACTCAGCTGGACTTCTTGTATTCGCTCTTTGCTCTGCAGGCCACAGATTTTACAGATCTTTCCTTCTCCATTTTTATGCTCACTCTTTACACTCTTGATTATTCACACCAGTAGGTTCACAGCCCCTTCACAGTACCTTTCCATAAGAGATTGTTGAGACTTTTAATAGATTCAGTGAAAAGAAATCCCAGGCTTCTTACACATTTCCAGGCACCTCAGTCTTGCTGATTTTACTTAAGTTGTTCAGTGCATTCAAAATTTACCTGACAGGGATCAAGAGAGTTGGTTACAGGTCTATTTCTCTGAATCTCTCCATTTAAGGAAAATCAAGTTGCAATTGCTTGATAAAGGTTTCTTCCTGTTTTTCCCAAATCTACAGTTCAATGCCCCTGAAGTATTTTGGGACCCCAGGAAGTGAGGCTTGAGGAAACAGCAGAGTATTTATTAAGGCTTAGTATTAGACCAAAGTTTTCCCTTTCAAATGTGTCGAAAAAATTTTACAGATGTCCACAGCTTGTAAAGCCAGAAAAATGTAGTTCACTATCATTTTTCAGGGTCTCTTGAAAGACAAAAGGTAATCATTAACAAATCAACATTAGCAGTACTAACAACCATAAAATCATATGCTTTTTATTTAACATAAAATGAAACATTAAGATAAAATACACATTTGTCCATGTGCTGAAGAACTACTGTATTTTACATTCATTTATAAAGCAGGTAGTTTTACATGACAAAAATAAGTGAGAGGAAGAGGAACAGAATCCGCAATAAGACATAAGCCACAGGGCAGGCTTTTCCTTGTCAAAGTGCTATCTCCTAAGGGCACACAGATCTTCAAGTGACAGGTTAGAAATAGGCTGTTTTTAGCACTTCTCACATCCCTCTTAATGCTGGTGAGAAGCTAAGGTGGAATCTTATACAGCAAAATGAGTGGAAAAACTTGTTGACAAAACAACCTTTGCCAAAATGCATAGCTGCAGCACGATGGACCGCATTTGTCCCTGATGTATTGCTCCTTTGCTGGAACTGGCCCGTGCTGTTTTTAAATGCCTAGAAGTTACCTTAGTGAACTACAATTCGTTTTTTTTCTATACAAACCTCGCCACATTTCTTACTTAAATTTGACTTTGCAGACGGACTGCGATAGGGTATGTATGGGCTTACAATCGCACAGATTTACGGCAATGGAGGGTGCTGTAAATCCAGTGAAGTCGGCTGTTTGTGGGTGTATCCTTGGTACACCTCTAGACACCGGATCAAAAAACTGTTACTGAAACCTCGGTTCCTGAGGTTCAAGGTAATGCCTCTCCCATCTCAGCTACAGGTGGGCTAAGAGCATCCGCACAGGCAGTACAGTTAAAACCGTGTCAACTGGGAAACAGCCCTGTAGTAAGCTGCAGTAGCTGCATCATACTCATTTCCACGCCTGCATTGCCTCTTGGTTCATGTTCCTGCTGTTGGCCCTGGAATTGGGCCATGAGGACCCTGGAGGCCTGGCCTCTGAAAGTTAAACTCCTGGCCCAGCTTTTCCAATATAAAATCTATAATGCAGCATCTGAGAAGTCTTAACTGAAAGGTACAACCAATTGGTTTTATGCTTTAAATTGGGAGAGGAAGGAATGGGAGATGCAGCAGTACCAGGGGAATAAGGAATGTTTTTTTTTTTTTTTTTAAAAAGTGCAGCAGATCAAAACACATTGCTATTACATATTTTGTCTAATCCATGTATCTTAAATACGAAAACAAATATAAAAGCTGTAATTCCATCTCAGGTATGTGGTAACTTTGCAAGGTGTAATGTCACCAGAAGACTGAGACAAAGCTGGTCTTACTATGTACACTTAGCTAAAATATAGCTGTGTGTACATATGTATACACGCATGCACACCTGCATGGCCCCCCCCCCACTATAGACTCTATGTATATACACACACCCAAACAGTGGGACTTTCTTACAGTGCAACTGTTTATAGAGTGAAAGCCCCCCTCAATGTGTCAACAGCAAGTTTTGACAAAGTATTGGGTGCCATGTTTTGTTTTTTCAAGAGATTCTGATAATAATTGAAGCAGTATGAAAATAATCAGTTGCATGCCTTTTCAGGGCTTAGATTTGTACTTTTAAAACTTGACTTGTTAATGCTTCTTCTTTTCCCACATTTGGTTTCCTTCCCTATAAGTCCCAGCAACAGAGAAGTGCTGTAAACATGTCCAGTTTATAGACAGGATTCCTGTAATTGCTTGCTGGAGTAAGTGGAATAGTGTAAATGTCATTTGAGATTCGTCTAGGCCAAAATGGGCATCATACAAAAGGGGATGAGGCAAGTGCACTGTGCCTCCTGTGCTGTGGGGCCATTTCCACCTTTCTCTAAGTAGATTAGTATTCTCTCTCTATATGCAGAACTGGGGCCAGCAATTACAGGGGCTGCAGATCTCCTAGTCCTTCAGAAACAAGTATACACAGAACAAGCAGTATTTGCTCTTTAATAAATAGTTCCATGAAGCAGTACCAGCATGCAGGGGAAACTGATACACAGCGCTGCATATCTCAGCTTAATCCTGACAGCGCCGTGACCTCCTCGTTTGCACACCTTTCCTGTCTGACCTGCTCTGTGGCTGCTCTTTGCAGTGTGTGTGTCAGCTAATTGCTGCTCAAAATGAGCATCTCTAGGATCCCATTCCTGATGAGAATTCACTCCATTTCTAATAGCTGCAAAGATGTATCATCCTCTACAGTATGATTTTCACCAAAATTCCTACAGAGTAAAAAAAAAAATATCTGCTTTGATAGTGTTTCCTTGAAATCACTGAACTTTTGGTATATCATTTGAATTCCTCAAAAAGTGCCATAAGATGCTCACACAAGAAATCAAGCTGTTTATTAAAATTTCAGTGGCACAGCAAAACTGACTAGCTTCCGATTTTGTTTTGGTTGAATAGCTTCTGTACCAGTATGTCTCTTTGGCTATAAAGGTAGCATTGCTTGTATAAAAGATCCACCTCAACTTCTTGTCTTCTCACCATAGATTATTCTGGGTGGTTATCAAGCAAAATGAATGAATATGAACAGAAACACAAACAGGACACAGGACTGAAAAATGCTCTGTATGCTCTATCCATCTAAAACTGCTAAACTCTTCAAAAATTTATTTGTTCCTCAACTTCTGGTTCCTCTGCTACCCTGTAGTTGCTAACAGCAGCTCCTGCAGTGGTACAGTACTTGCATCCTTCTCCCTCTTTTCTTCTTTTCCTTTTTTTTTTTTTTAAACATTATTACATGCTCAAATCCAACCAGCTCAAATACTTTTTAATACATTGAAAATGTAAAATAAAGAATATATGAAGTACATACAGTATATATATACATATTTCAAATACTTAAAATTCTTATGTAAAATATGATTTTTCTATATTATTTGTGTAAAAATACATTTTTAAATGGTGTCAATTTGATTTTTCTGTACATACCCTCTATTCCAATTTAAGTCCCTTTTAAAAAGGCAAAAGACAGACAAAGGTTTAGTATCTTCTAAACTGTGTTTACAGGCCTGTTGTCAAAACAAGAAAAAAAGCATGTGGTAAACAGTATTGGATTTCTTCTTTTTAAGAATTCCCATTTTTATTGCATTAATGGAAAAAACTGAATCTTCTCAGTTCTCTTGCCAGTAAAACTATTCTTGGCCTTGCTGAGAAACTGCATACTCCCAATACCCTGTTTATCTAGTTCATAAATCATCCTTTGTCAATTTTTTTTTTACAGATACTAAAATATATATTACTTAAAATATATTACTGTAAGCTCTTAAAATTGATCTTCAGTTATATCAAATGTATAGCATTAAAAAAAACAACCTAGGTAACAAAGAAAATTCTGGATATCATCATCCTAACAAACACTCAAGTTGTTCTCCCTGTGAGACGCGGGTGGCAAACAGACCCGCTGTCCGCAGGGACCTCCTCGCCCACCAGGTTAACTCTGCACACGGCAGGTTAGCTGAGGGTGCTCCTCAACACCGCAGGGTGCCAGAAGCAACAACGTCCCGGGAATGGTCTTCTCCCCACCACAGCAATTAATCCACGCTAATCGCCAGAGGTAATTCAGTGTGCACATGCCATCTTTACCCTCCTACCGCCACTGCAGCCACCCACGTTTCCAGATGTGGGATTTTGGAAGTTCAAACCAGTCAGTCCTGGCTGGGGAGAGCTGAGCACCCTCCTCCGCTGACCCCTGAAACCAGCAGAGCCGCTGAGGGTAAGCCCAGTGCTGACGTCCACTGGTGGCTTTCAAACAGCTCAGCCTGAGCAGAACTCCCAAGCGAAATGAAAGTTTCCCCAGGGCTTCAAGCACCCTGGGTGAGACACTTCTAATGAAGAATGCCACTGGCCTTTCTGTGGAAAATAAAGCCAGCCCATTTCTTTTTTCCCAAGCCGCAGCGCTTTCAGATGATGCAAAGGCAGTCTGCCACCAGAGCAGCGGTGGGTTCTGCCTCCAGCCCTACCACGGGCCACACGCTTCTACCGCTTCTCATGCCGCTGCCACGGTTGTGTGGCTGCGCAGTGCTGAAGACTGACCACCTCCAGTGAAGGCGGGAGGACGCCCGGGCAGGGCTGGTGCTTCTCGCCCTTCTGGTGGTCCCCCTGCTTTCGAGGGGTTCAAATGCACTGTCAGACTGAGCCTCCCTGGAGGGGAGAAGCCCAAGTCCTGCTCCAATCTACCATTGCATGCAGGCCAGGTAGGAACCAGCTCCAGGATGGTCTTTGCTGCCTCTGTAGCAGCATGAACGACACCCATCAGAAGTAACGACCTGAGGATACCTCCTGGCTGTTAATGACATGACCAGGAACTTGCTGCCCCACCAGCTAGATACTACTGCCATAAAAAAGATACAACTCCGCGGACCAGTGTAACTGTTAAGCATCTTGGTCTTTCCTTTTGATTTAAGAAGGGACATTAAAATTTCACACAACATTCCTTCCCTGTGCTACCCATCTATCTCAAAACCCAAACTCATTTATAGCGCTGCATTTGCTCCTCCATTGCAACAACTTGTACCTGGGGTTTTTTTGCACTGGAAAGTTAAATTCCATTGATCAGTCTGTATTTCTAGTTCTCATGCTGCAGGACCTGGATGTGGCCTGAAAGGGAAAATTTAAATCTGAATATCTTTTCTTACTCAAGTTGCTTTTACTACCACAAATATAGTTTGACATTAGGCTTTGAAAACATTTTATCTCAGATTTTTTTTTTATGACAGCATTTACTATAGTTCTATTAATTTAATACCTGGGGAACCAAAGTCTAATGCTTTAAACTATGTCACAACACACCTTATATTTGTAATCCAGTGTGAAGGCAGGTTTATTATCTTGCTGGAAGGAAGAGCGGGAAGGTCAGATGATGGGAAGAATGGAGTCTGCCGGGAAGAGCCTCAGCAGTAAGGCAGCAGCAGCAGGCTGATCCCACGTAGGGAACACTCCTATACAGGCTGCAGGATTTCCCCCTTCTAAAATACTTTATTCAATAACCAGCACTGTAAAACATGCAAAACTTTCAAGGTTTTATGTCAACCTGTACTTATAGTGATTATTACACCAAGTCCCATTATTTCTAATGATTTCCTAACTACTTAATGCCCTCTTGCAAACCTGTGGAGATTCTTCCATCAAGTTGCACCTAGTAGCTCATAGCATATGTTAAAATCAAAGACATGCAGTTAAAAGAATTTATTTTCTTAAATAGAATAAAAGTAGCCCAAGAAAAGTGCTGATCCGTTAAAATATAACTAAGGCACTAAACAGAGTTGTAAACTTCCAAGTCATCACGCTAGATGCCTACGCTGCCCAATACATGCCCGGAGCCACGGAGATCTTTGTGGTCACCGTACATCCCAACCCGGGACAGCAACGGCCAGGCCAGCGCCTTTCCTGCAGGACTATGCATGAAACGGCAGCTTCTTGCACTTCCAGAGTAGACTCACAAGAGGTGTCTGTGGCACAGAAAACCGAACCCACACACTACAGAGAATGCTTGTACTATTCAAAGGGAGGAACAAGCTGGAACCACAGCCAGGGTCAGTGACTGGTTTGGAAAATGCTCAGAGGAGCAATGGAACAGCCTTTCCAAGCGGCAGCTGCAGCAGGTTGAAAAGCCCATGAGGGCTAAGAGCAAGCTGACAGATCACAGCCTGCTGCTCCCTCATCATCTTCTCCTTCCCCCTCTTAAGCAGCCTTGTCAGCCTAGAACAATTACACTGATAAAAGTCAAGGTGTGAACAGAATTGATCCAATTATGCCAGCAAAACCTCTTTACTCTTAGTTGAGACAAGAATGACTTTTTCCAGTTTAGTTTGTAACTAGCCACAATCTTTAAATTGGATTATACTGGGGAATCTGTCTTAGACAGGAATGAATGTGTCGCTCTGAGGATTACACTGCTGTAACTTCTTTCATGTCTAGACAAGGCTTGAGTTAATAAGGAACAGACAGACCCTGCTCTCAGTACTTGACTCCCCAGGGCACCCAGCCTGAAACCATTCTACACTGCACCCCAAGATTTTTAAAACTGGCAGAAATTCCTCTTACAGCACAAGAGATGGAAGCAGGCAGTGATGGGCTGCTGTCCGAATCAGTGCTGATGTACAAGTCACCCCAGGGAACAAGATTATCCCCGTTACAGCATCTGGGGCTGGAACGGGAGAAGCCAACCCATGTTTGCTGGTCTGCATGTGCATGCATGCAGGTGGCGGTGGGGAACACGTACAGTCCAGGGGCTATTCCTTGGGCTACGACCACCACCACCGTGTGTGCAGCGTGACAAAAAAACCTGGGAGTAATTTTTGTGTAGGGTTTTGGGGTTTTTTGAGGTTTTAGATTAAGAAAATGGCAACTTTATTTCTAATACTTAAATCCTCTTTGCCACTGGATGTCTAAGCAGAGATGCGTAGAAATCGGGGGTCACTGCTCCCCAGTAAATTTGAGTAAAACAGACCAAGATACGCTGCAGCTCTTGCTAACTCACACCCATTAATCCTGCTCCGGAGGACACCATGCTCTGCTGGACAGGGAAGGAAACGTTTCTGTTACGACATGATTAAGTCTGCAACTCTCTTTTCTTTAACATTACCAAATAAATCACCACCCACTCCTTGGAAAAACACACTGCTTCACAGGCAATTATTTCTGATCTTTACCAACAGCATGCCAGGTTCCCAGGTGAGGGAGAAGGGAAAGGGGAAAGCAGTAGTATAGTCAAATGGAAAGAAAAAAGGCTGAGGACCCCAGCTCACAAAACAGCTGTCCCACCTATTTTGTTAATATTGCTTCATCTTAAAAAGGCCTTTGGATTAAAAGTGAATTCAGTGCTTTTCCATCAAAAAGATACATAGATCTGTTACCTGACCAAGATGCAGTATGGCCCCCCACCCGCCCCGAACAGCAACAACATGGGACTGGATATAATTAGTGAACCTGATGTTCTTTGTTTTGGAAGAGAAACAACATACAGACCCTGGATGTCATGCAGACATGTTGCGATACATCAAAACACAGATTGGCATGTGCTTCATTAGCCAGCCTGTCGTCAATTCCTCTTGTTGAGAACAGAGTACCATTTTATAACTGCTTTAATTTAGATTAATCAGAGGGAGTGAATTTGTGAACACTGAAAGTGAGGATGAGCATCACTAGCTGTGTCCCACCATCAGGTATGAGGGGTGCGGCGCAGCCCCCTTCCCTCCGCACCCCCGCCCGTCTTTCCCAGCCCCAACGCAACCCCGGACCTCAACTGAGCAAAATCCAAGCTAAGTCAAGCCTGATTTGGTATTTTAAAACACAAAGAGACACCCACAGCAGGCTAACGGTGAGGCCCAACAAGACACTTGTTTTTCTTTCCCTACACTTAGCTAAATATAAAATCTTCTATAGAAATTAGAGACGTCTGACTATTGTGGAGGTTTGAATGAGCACAGTAAGCTTCCTAGAAAACAGCAGGACCGAGGGTGACACTTAGCGCACTTCACTTGCATCATGGTTCATGACTGTGGGATGGCACTTTCCAGCTCACTCGAAATGCCTAAGAAAGCAGATTTCTGCTGAGTCCTGACAGTCCAGAAATGAAATGCAGTTCAGCACATATTTGTGATCTCTGCTTTAAATGGTTCTTGGGATTACTGATAATCATGGTTACTGAGTTGTTTTAGTGATTTAAATTCTTGAATCCTATGGTTAGTACAGTTGCCCTTTTCAGTATTTACCAGTAGCAAATCAAGACACTACCTTCCTTAAAACAAGGTTACTGCAACTGACTCCTTGAAGGGGAGAGGATATGCAAATCAAAACCACCAGCCAATATTGCACAACCCAGTATGCCTTCTGGAAACAGCCTGGTCACAAGTGAAAGGCAATTACTTGAAAGGCTGGTACAATGGTAATGCCTTCCAATTCCGAAAAATTTGAACTAAAATTCAGAGCAACAAAGTGAGCCCACTCAGGGGTTCCTACTTCAGTGCTCTGTGATCAGTCAGTACAAACATTTTGTTTCTTGATTATCCAGTTCTTCTCTTTGCCAAGAGAAGACCAACAACAGGCTAAGGTTTTGCCAGGGGTTTGTTCCCCCATCTAGAGCAGAGCTCAGCAAACATGCTGGATAGCAGGCTGGGGTTAATGAAACTGCAGTACAAGTCAAACACTATCTCCTAAAAGATTGAAAAAATACTTTTAAACAAAATAATGTGACATATTTACATAATTCCTTAAGTGCAAACTCTTGTCACAATTCACGTAGTTGAGCTCAATTTAGACTCACTGTACAAGAAGGTGCTCTTTCTTTAATGAAAGAAGAACTCTACTCTGTATTCCTGATTCAGTAACGCGTCTCTTGTGCAAGGCAGTAAGTTTCCTGTTTCTTCCCAATGTACTTCCGAAAGCAAAACCAACAACAAGCCATCCTCTTCCCCACTTCCCATCCCGGTTACCGCACAACGAGGCAGGAGACACAGAGCTTAGAGGGGCCAATGCAATCATCATGGCAGAAGGCACCGCAGCCCTTGCACATGATCATGGCTTTCAACCTGCAGTAACATTTGGAAGGGGAATCCTCCATGCTGTTGTCTTCAGCGAAGGCTTGAACGGGGATGGTCTGAGTGTGGTTGCCAGAGTTCATAGCTTGGCTGGTGGGAATGGTGGTTACAGTCACAGAAAAGGACATGACGTTCCCCATGCTACTGGACAACTGATTGCATTCAGACAGCCCAGTCATAAGAGACCCTTGGTTCACGTCTGGGGAGGTGGAGACGTTTATTGTGCCACTGTAACTGGGCCCAATGAGCTGTGCTGCAGCATTTCCAGATAGCTTTGCAGGGTGTGAAGGAGAAAGCAGTGGAGGCTGCTGCTGCGCAGAGTCCGAGGACGGTACAGAAGTACTGAAAAGCTCCGGATTGCTGTGCATTTTCCCCCTCATTGCATGTGCCATTTGCTCTTGAGCAGCTTGAATAAAATCTCGTGCTAGCGTAGTTCCATCAAATGCCTGAACGTTCTCCTTGTTGACTGCTGCTTGCTGAGACGTGGCTGCTTCTGTCTTTATACCCTTTTTAGGAAGGGTGCTGTAATCCGAAGAATTTATGCTATGTGATACCTGCTCTTTTTCACACTGACCAGAAGCCTGGGCAGCCTGGGGCTCCTCTTTTACACTGATATGCTCATGTTCATCACCAGTACTCTCATCATCTGCATCTCCTTCATCGCTGCTGCTGCCATGGCCACCTATCTCCTCACATTCCCCAACTTCTGTTTTTGGAGCATCAGCAGGACTGTTCAGACACAAGCGGTTTTCAGGGTTCAAGGAGAAGCCTCTCCTCAAACTCTCTGAACCACGACCATAGGTGGAAATGTTGAGCAGATAATGACCAGACATAGCAGGCTTGGATGTCCTTCTGCCCATGAAACCCAGCATAAATCTCTGGCTGGTGGAGCTGTTTTCTAACTGGAAACCTGAGTGAGCGAGGTTCAGTTGTGAAGGCTGAAGGACTGGTAACAAATTCTGCCTCTGGACCCTCTTGATAAGAGTCTGAAGGATCTGCTCTTGGGTTGTTTTGCTGAGTGCCTCGTGGCACTGGTGCTGGTCACGACTGGAGTCCTTTCCCAAGGGGAGTGGAAAGGTCCTTGGAATGTGAGGCAGAGGCCTGTTCTGGCAAAAGAGCTTCCCAAGCTGTTGTGTGGGTAAACTTGACTGTCTTTCACCGCCCTCAGCTCTAGCACCGTTCCCTGCTACACTTGTAGCACTGGATGCTGCTGCTGCCCCTTTTTCTTCATGAGAAGCTACTGGGACAGTTTTCATCTCTGCTTTGGTGAGAGGCTTCGGCAGGATTTGCTCCAGAGGGACGTTCTTGCCTTGAAGAAGTTGGGTGACCAAAGGGTTGTTAGCAGGAATACTGGAGCTTGGTTTTGGGAGGGCCCCACTTGAGCCTGAACTTGCATGATTTTTAAGGCTAGGCGCTGCTGACGAAGTGCTAGAGGGTGGGACAGATGTAGCAGATGTGACCACACCTCCAGCCTGGGCTTCTGAGCTCACGGATGTTAGTGAAGATGTCAGAGGGGAAGGAGATTTGCTTGTAGAAACATCTAAGCTGGTCCCTCCTAAGGCTGTAGGTGCTACCTTAGTTACATTTGTGCTGGGATCTGCTGTGGACACCATGACGCAGACTGCTCCATCCCTGACAGCTGGTGCCCCACAGGCCTGGCTTGGACCTGCTGGAGCCGAAGGTGCTTTCTCTTGTTTGTCACTGCTACCAGCATACGGGGAGCCTGAAACCTGATTTACAGTCATACTGGGGGGGCTCTGCTTTATTCTGTTGGTTTTCTCTAATGCCGATACCGCTGATGAGGAGGAGCTGGTGCCTGTATTGCTGGCTGGAGTTCTGGACTGCAGTGTGGAAGTTTGCTGTAGTTGTGCTCTAGAAGGATTGTGAGGTGGTGCCTGGTCCGTGGCCTGGGTCTCCATTTGGGTATGGGTCCCTGGACAATGGGGAAGAAACCCTCTCGAACTTCCCCCGCTTCCAGTTCCTGCCAGTTCCAGTGCACTTCCTCTAATTCCAGTTTTGTTGGTTCCGCTCGTTGCTGCGTTACTCTTCTCTCCTCCACCGCCCGGTGGGCCCCCACCACCGCCCGGTCCAGGCCCTGGGACAGCCCCCCCCGTCGAGGCAGCGGCAGCAGCGGCGGCGGCGGCGGCAGCGGCTGCTGCCCTCTGAGCCTTGGCTTGCTGGGCTTTTGCCTTGATGTCTGCCAGAGTTCTGGCCCCTGTTCTTCCCGGACTGGTGAGTGAGATTGGGAAACGTGCCCTGGGAGAGACCTGGCCCGCAGGAAATGGCATTGGGGAGATTCTGGAAACAGGAATCTGAAACAGAGGAGGAGAAAAGCGCAACTGAGATACGGGGAACATTTAACCCACATGTTTAAGAACTTAAGTGTTTACAGTTTAGAGAACTAGTTGTACTTTTGGAGAAATCCCTTACCTCCCTCACTTGAGATAAAAGACATGTATGATCTTTTGATGTCTGGCACACTTATTTTAAGTCTATTACAATCTTAGCGGCTCAGACTAGAAGTTCATCCCTTGCAGTCACATTGTACACCACTATGCAAAAGTTGATCAAGCTCCCTCAGCAAAAACTGTAAGATTGTTCCAGAACTCAACACCTATCGTCCCTTATTCCAAGTTTCATACTTTATTCAGATGTAGTTTATATCCTTTTAAAGGTTTGCGTCAACGTTCTGCTTGATTTTGTATTGCTGTTCTACTCCTGCGTATTTACACGTGTCTCCTCCGTGTCTTTATAACAAAGCAATAATAATCTCTCTACTGTGTATCTGTCGATAAAATGCCAGTATTTTAGTCCTTTCTTCTAAAATAGGTTCTCCACTCCCCTCATCATTCCAGTTTACTTTCTGTAAGTTTGTTCTTTCTAGAACATAAGTGATGAGAACAGTGCACTAATGTTAGTTCTCTTCTGTCTCACAAAGATTTAAGCGAGTATATTTTAAGGTTACATTTGTTTTCATGTATCTGCAATACCTCGCTGACTCCCACTCATCTTCTGATTAACCAGTTCACCACTTCTTTCTTTTTTGACAAATGACATGTCTTCTACCTTACAGGGGAAAATATTTGCAATCGCCCTTCAATTCACTCTATTATTAAATTAAATCCCATGTTTATTACACTGGAAGGTCAACCATTCTTCCTGTATGATATTTCAAATCTGTTCTATTGACAGGCTTCCCCCAATTTTGTGCCACTAACAAATTTTATTAATGCTTTCCTACCTTTGTGCTATGCTTATTAACACAGTGAGAAGAATGAACCGTTTTTAAAATTTTGTGTTTGCATACTTCCTAGTATAAAAATCTTAATAGGAGAGTAGAGTTCTTAGGACATACAGAAATACACCAGTTAAGCAGTTTTCCATTGACAACTTCTGCCTAAGGCTCCAAATCAGGGAGCTGAACTCTAACCAGAGCACATTCTGGTAGAAAAAGCACAGGCCCTATTCTGCAGAAACCAAACTTTTCTATTCATACAGTCACACAAGACTGTAAAAACTTTTTCTGTGCTGGCTCATCCATTTATTATCTACCATTGAGCATAACATCACTGAAGAAGGAATTAGTGTTATCTGTACACATGCAATCTTGTAATCGTTTTCTGAAAAGAGTATCAATTGTCCAAATCGAGTGTTTATTACTTACCAACGTGGTATTTCCTGGCAGTTTAGGAGTAGGTGTGTGGTCCTATGACCTGGATCTCAAGTGTAAGAGAACGGCATTGCCCAGGCCAAGGTCTGGAACATTTCTTTCATGCTTCCTTTCCACCTGCCCTATCCTAGTCATGATGGATTGCCTGTTTCCTTTCCTATGTAGGTTCTCGCTAAGACTCAGCAGCTAAAGGGCTTTTGGACTCGAGATGTTCCCTAAAATAGTCTTTCCCTGCTACCTGGTCTGGCACTATACTGCATTCAGCTGGTATAAATGATAACTAGAAATGATAATTGCTAGATGGTCTTTTTTTTTTAAACACAGGTAAATAATTTAGTTTCTGGACTTGATATAATAAGAGGAAGCTGCTGATAGCATTCTCTCTGGACCCGTTACTGTACTGCTGGGGATACTCACACATCTGCAAAGTTCTCTGCACTCCTGGGCTACAACTTGCTTTGTTATGACAGCCTCGCAGTTCTGCCGCAGCTCTCCCCCATTTTCACCGTGAACTACAGTACTCCCTGTTATACTCAGTCTTGGGCTTTTGCACAATAGTTTGAGCTTCTGCCCAAGAGATCTTTTAACAGATGCACGTGTACGAGAGATACTTAACTGAAGTTATGTTGATTAGCCAGCCAGCAGATTCCCTTTAGCAAACAGCTCAGCTTTTACATTTTTGGATCAAATATCTCCATTGCTATAATAAGCAGGTAACATAATTTACATAACTAGAACTGACAAAGCATTTCTGTGAGAGCCACCAGCTGAACTGACCCATGTAAAGCCACTCTGTGGATCTGTCTTCATTTCTCTTTACCTTGAGTGGGGGTACCCGTGGCACCGGGGTCCCCGCTGCAGGAAAGGACTGTGGCTGAGTCCGAAATGCCTGGTGGTGCTGACAGTTCTCCATGACGCGTGGCTTTTTTTCAGGAGTGGTTACAGCTTCTTCACAACTCTCTGACTTCCTCTTATGGGCTTCCATAACACTGACTTCCATCTCTTCATTTACAGGGGACTTCTTTTCTGGTGTTTCTGGAGTCATCACTGGACTTTTCACGTTTGCTACTACTTCACCTGCTTCAGGGCTCTTTGGTTTACTCGGGGCCAACACTGAGGTACTGACAGTCTCTTTCACTAGCACTTCCTTTGATGCAGCATGCTTTCTCTCTTCTTGGGGCTTTTGACTAGCGGCAGTTTGTGGTTTCTCTTGAATGGATTCTCCTTGGACTCCCTCTTTTATAGGGAGAGAATGGTCGCTAGGTTTCACTGCACACCCATCCGGGGAAACCAAGGCCTCTGCAGGTTTGGCTGGTTTTGGCTGCATGTCCTCTCTTCTTTCCTCTCCTTTTTTCATCGCCAGTGCTTCCTGGACTACTTGTGCTTTAGACTCTAACGGAGAAGTAATCTCCTCTTTGCGTGGTGCCAGAGAGGCTGGCATGCATTTTGGCTGTTCAGCTGTTGGATTTTCAGTCTCTGTCTCAGCAGAGCTGGTATTTGCTGTCAGTTTCTTGGACTCTTCAGGACTTAACCCAGAACTATCAATAAAAACAGAATTTTTATTTTGTAAAACATTCTTGCGAAAAGCATACTCTCCCTTAGGAAAACTGAGAGGGGATTCTCTACATACCACACCCTAAATAAGTAAGTGTCACAGACCTCATTCTATGCCATGATCTTTGAAAACCTGCAGTACTGTTAGTACTTCCACATGAAACAGAACATAATAGCAAAGTTTAAAAACAGCTAAATTAAATACATGGAACACAGGTTAGATCTAATCTTCTAACCAGATACAAATTTTCCAGGCTGTGAACCAAAAGAATTTGGCAAACAGTAAACATTCCCTTTATTAACTACCACAGACCTATCTCTGCAGCATGCAAACAACCCCACACAGCTTGCACTTGACTGAAACTCAATGGTGATTATTTGCAGAAAGGGACACTAAACTCCTGAAAAGTGTCCCACCATTTTTTCCAGAGGAACACAGCTAGTGTCAGAACCACTGACATATCCTTAGCTTAGAACCGACGTTGCTGCCTTTCTCCATCATCAAAAACATTTCTCTGTATTATTCATCCGTCTTTATTTGTGAAAGAAATGAACAAGCTGGGAATCAGAGAGATGTCTGATTTAGGATCAACTTCATCCATCCCTCTTAATGAAATATCAAATTTGGGTTTTTTGCCAAAACATGAATCCATAAAGTCTGATGAAGCCAGTCTGATGAATCTATGGTATTGATTTATACCAGGCAAGTTCTTAGGAGCTAGAGAGAACTGAAGTCCTGCTCTTGTGCACGTCACCTCCACGCTGTCCTGCTGTCCCCGGTCCCTCTAAAGCTTCAAAAATATGGCTGTCACCTTTTATCTTCCAGCACAGACCTCCATGGGTGATTACATCCTGGTTCTCAATGCTGGGAGAACTGGGTAAGTTAGCTGAGTAAAGCTCTTTGCTAATGCCACTAGATCACTTGCATTCTCAACCTGGTGTATTCCTTTACTCAGTACTGCAGCCTGCCATATGTACATGCACACACACATCAGCCTCCTGCTCACCCATGAAACCCCAAACTATCAGACCATGGAATGACAGAAATAGGGCTTGCAATAATCCAAATACTCTAGAGGGTTAACACATCATAGATGAATGGGAGGAAACTGGCTGACAGTCCAAGGACAAGCATCAAAGCTAACTGTCAAGATGCAGGATAAGAAATTCCTTATTAGTTATTTATATGCGTCTGTTGTTTTTCAAGTTTCTTAGTATAGTTACTCACATAGAAACCTGTAATCCTCTCTATAGCCCAAAAGGATGGGAAAGTCTTAAAGCAAAACAAAATGCAGAATAAAAGACTTGCAGACTTGGGAGTTTAACCAAATATGTGTCTGATTGAAGATGTGGGGAAATACACAAGATTTTACGTAGCAGGTGACTTACTGCAAAGGTTGAGTATGCTCAACCACCACATACCCGTGGATCTCCAGAATCCTGACACTAGAAGAACCCTAAGAGGGGTATGCCTCAAAGTATCATAGTAAGGAGCCGGAAAAGTTAAGATGAAAAATCTAAAGGACATCCTCACCTCAGGAAAACAGTACTATGCTGGTTAAAGCATTAGAAATCATGACAGCAAACACATCACTTCTGACCTAGATCACTCAGGCATTTTCTCAGTTCTGTGGCAGCTAGATGAAGCTAGAGACCCTTTTCAGGTTTCAGGACTAATGAGAAATAATGTGTATCGATAGACAGCACGCTACAAACGCAGCAACAGGTACACCTGGACAGGCAATGCAGGATTAAAAAACACAGTTGAATGTCTTACCTCTGACCATAGTAGCTCTCAAAAAAGTGTTCCTTCCACAGCTCGACTTTCTTTTCCTTTTCTATTTCTTGCCTTATTCTTAGCTGCATTTCTGGTGTAAACTCACCTGCAAAACACAGCAAAAGATACCTTAAAAAAGCTATGGGTAAAATGAATCACGATAACCAGAGGAGCCTTCACACTTGCAGGTGAGAGCGCCATCTCAGAAGTCCCCTTCGGAGCTTATGACACTGTAGCCCAGCCTGTGGTACTTCAGCATTTCTCCTGAGCTGTGAGGTGTTTCTCTGCTGCTTACTCCTTGCTGTGGATGGGCAACAGCTTTACACCTCACAGTCACAACTCCTTTCCCTGTCAGTGTCTGCTCTGGCTGCCAATACATGCTTTATGTGAACTAGCGCTTATTAAATGAATACAAATCTATACACAAATATATGTTGTGTGTATGCATGCACTACGTAACTGCCATTTTCTGAAGGATATGAAGATATTGCCTACGCAGATGGCAAAGCAATATGGCACCTTAAAATGACAGTCATGGATGGCTGCGGTGAAATACACATGCAAGAACATCAAAGACTTCTTGCCCAGCATGACAGAAAGTATTTCTGGCAACGGATGCTATTCTGTCACAGGCAGGTGGGAAACAAAAAAAAAAACCAAAACCCAAAAACCCCTCACACATCTGAAGCACACATTTCACACATAACGTATTGTGGTTTGTAAGAAATGTTTCCTAATGTCATGTCTGAACCCTCCCTGACACAGCTTTGAGCCATTAAGGTTTGTAAGACCTTATGTTAATACTTTAGAGTTCATTAGGCAACAAGAAAGCTTGTTTTTCTGACACAACTGCAGTGCTTTGATGATAGACATGTGACCCTGAGCCTCAAGACTTCACTCCTTCTCAAGGTTTATCTAGTTCACACGCCATTTTTTATGTGCTTTTTAGCACTGGAGGAAACAGTTACTAGAATCAGATCTTTTCCAACATTGCAGTTAGGAAAGAGAGGGGAATCTTTAAAGAGATTAACAGGAATTGGATACTTTCATCACTGCACAGTTTCTCAACAATTTTTTTCCCATTAAATAAGGGGATCATAAGAAATTCTTGCCGAGTTTGTTCTCCATGCAGTTCTCAAAATATGTCCAAAGGAAACTAAGAGTGTGTCCCTTTCTAGTACACTCCTATTTGTCAGTATGAAATCAGGACAGTCATCTTTCCATTGCAGCAAGTACAGAGGACCCAAAACAGAAATTCTGGTACATTGACCTTCTTTTCTATTTTTGTATAAACTTGGTCAGGTAAATAATATAGAAAATCTGTTGCATTGAAAACAGTGGAACACCTGCCTTCACTTAGAGTAATTTAGCAACAGGGTACAACATTCATTCATTTGAAACACTCTCTGTTGTAGCAGTGAATTCTTGGATTTTCATTGCTGTGGTTATGCCACCTTTGTCTCCCAGCTGGGAGATTGCAACTAAAAGCATACGTCTGCATGAGCCTAGGCGTGCACTGAGTGCAAAGCACAGTGAAAAACTTTGTGGCAGCTTGCAGTCAAGTGGAAGTAACTTTACTCGTGTCTACCTGAAGGTTGATAGGGACCTCGGGAGGTCTCTTAAGTCCAACCTCCTGCTCAGAGCAGGGGCAGCTTGGCCTCCACCAGGTTGCTCAGGCCTCTGGTCAGTTGGGTCTTGAAAACCTCCAAAGTTGGAGATGACACAACCCCTCTGGGCCCCTGCTCCACTGCTGGACTGTCCTCACAGGGAAAAAGCTTCTCCTTATGTCCCATCTGACTCATGCCTGTTTTCTCTCATTCCCCTGCCACGCACCACTGCGACAAGCCTGGCTCCATCTTCCTGATGGCCTTCTTGTAGGTAACAGGGGGCTGCTACCAGGTCACCCCTCCCCAGCCTGTATCGCTGCCAGGGGCTCTTCATTCCCAGGGGCAGGATCCTGCCCATCTCCAGCCTCTCAGTCCCACTTGATGGCAGCCCTGCCCTCGAGCTCATTGACTGGTTCCCCCCATTTTGGTGTCCGCTGCAAACTCCCCCAGGGTCGTTGATAAAGATGGCAAATAGGACCAGTGCCCGGACAGACCCCTGCGGCCTCCACTTGTCACCAGCCTCCAGGTGTGAACTGTGACTCCAAGCTTGACCGTCTAAACAGCTACTCACCCATCTGGTTGTCCACCCATCTAGACCCTAGTGTCCCAGCGTGGATACAAAAGTACTGTGGGAGACACTTATCAAAAGCTTTGCTTAAGTTGAAGTAAATGATGCCCACTGCTCTCCCTTTGTTCACAAATTCAGTCATTTTTAATGCAGTGAAGCTATTCAGGCATGCTTTACCCTTGGTAAACCATGCTGACTCTTTCCAATCACCTTCTGCACATTCCCAGACATGTGCTCCAAGAGGGCTCGCTCCATGACTTTCCCAATGATAACACTGAGGCTGACCAAGCCTGCCTATGTTAAATAATACTGTGGGTGACCCCAAACAGCATTGTTATGACTCATTGGTACCTTGAAGAGTAGCTGAAGAAAGCCTACAGGACTGCTCTTGCCCACAGTGGCATCACGCTTTGATACCTGAGCAGAGATACAGTGCTCAGCAAGAATGGCAGTGGAGATCTCCAGACTTCACCCTCATAGTTGCAAGCTTTACCACTGTAGCAGTTCTACAACAGTTTTACTCTGGTGAGAAAATCTTTACATAAACATAGCTGCACCCTCTAGACATGTAGACATGAATGGACAAAAGGTCTTCTAAGAAGCATTAAAGGGAAAACACTAAATGATAACGGCTAAAACTAGGGGTGGTTTTAACAAACAGATTAGACAGCTGAGTTCTATGCCTTCCTGTTTACTGGCATAGATACACCTGGAATCTACAAAATGTGAAGGATTAATTCATACAGAATCGGATACATTTTCTATGGAAAAGCCTCTTTAGAGTCAATCATCTGGGCATGAGTAAATCATATTCCCTTGTTCTTAAAGTGATTCATGATTGGTGCTGTAGTCTTTATAAAAACTCTGGTGACAGGCTGCGTGGTTCAGTTCTGTAGAGGAAATGGTCCCTGCCCACAATGAGTGAGCACACTTCTGGTGATGTGATTTGATCAAATCACGGAATTAAGCACCCCTAAGTTCAAGTTGCAAATGACTGTTGAAGGTGCAGGAGTCCTATAGATTAGTAAACGGCTGACTTTGTTATATAAAAAATCACGGCTCAAAGGACTGACCATACCAGCTGTGGCTAGATGACTTCACTGATGACAAAGTGCATTAATCTGGGAATATAATTCACCTTCTCTACTGAGCTTCACAGTGGGCTGTATGTAGCTACTACAACTTGAGAATAACACAGGCCTACTGTCATTTCAACAAGATTTTAAACACATTTTTCCTTCTTTTCTCATCTCTTCCAGACACTTGCTCAGTTTGCCACATGTTAAGTTCAAAAGAGAACTCCTTACTGCAGCCCTCTCTATGACCTTGAGATTACATAGTTCTAGGCTTGCATTTGCTCTCATGGGCTGCATTGACTACAGCTGTCTTTACCTACTAAATCATTCCAGTGCTTCAACTTCTCCGTAAAGTATCTTTTACACATTCCCCAAAACATTCACTAGTGGAAAGTCTTCTAGCATTTTGCTTCATTGTTTGGGGAAGTTTTACCTTCTGACAACCTCTCCTTCCAGCCTTGGGCAGCTGAAGTGAAGAACTCGTTGTTGAGCGCAGAGCCACTCAGCTTCATCAAACCATCCGCCCCAACCTGGAATACATGACAAAGCAAATAGTATTAACTAGCTGGAAAGACAAATGTCACATGTTGTCACAGGGGATCTGAAAACAGAGCAAGAGTCCCAACATAGCCACAAATCTCACTGGAGTCTGCCTTTACCTCACTCAGAAGAAAATAAACAGCCTTCTTAAGGCTGTGCTTAGCCAAGTCTGAGATCTAGGAGGCTGTGGTAAGTTTTCCTCATCCTTGCTTCAGCCCAATCCTCTATAGTCCTGCTGCTGCACAAACATACGTGAGCAGCAGATGGTACAGGTGGCAAGGAGAAGCACACAGAAACAGAACAGCACAGCCTCTGAGAAGCTTCTTCAGATGCCCTTTCCTCTGCAAAACGAATGCATGGCATCGCCTGAAGTACCATCCAAAGCAATAGCTCTGCTGTCATCTGGTGAATGTAAAGTGCATAAAGGAAAAGCAAGGACATAAAAGGTATCACATAAAAGTAACTTTGAAATTTATATAATCATAACCATGGATGCTTCAGGAAAAACAGGGACAAATGAAACTTAAAACCCATTCTGTCTTTGAAATACAGGGAACCAAATAGGGCAGTCATACGATAGAGTAGGACATAAATGAGAAAGCATGAGGCTAAGACTGGAACATAGCATGGTGGGAAATTATAACCAGGGTAAAACAACATATATGAGGTTTGCTTTTGCTCTTTACCCCACAGAAGTAAATGTGGAATTTCTCTACCAGAAACACAAAAATACACATATCATTCAGGAAGTAGGCAAAACTGATGTACTTCCATTTCTTGCATAAATAATAAATCAGAACAAATAAGCAAAATCCAACTGTCCAAATGTAGGTTATGTCTGATTACACTGGGAGATCTGTGCAGCAAATGTTCAATGGTGCAGGATTTGATAAAGAGAAACACTGCTCTTCCTGAGGCAACATTTGTGATGCAGGTAATTAAAATGATGGCAGTGACCTAATAGAAGGTTTTGTAGATAAGATTTCGTTAGAGATTTTTAAGTTAGGAGCAGCCATTATAGGGATTTGCAAAAGCAGAGATTTATTTTCTAGTCCAAATCTCTGTTGATTGACTACAGGGAGCAGAATTCACAAGACTATCCCCTACTGCACATATGGTGTTGCCTGTTCCTTGTATTGGAGGACAGACAACTAGCGCAGGGCTGGCTGGGTTGTGCCTCAAAGTGCCCGCTCTCTCTTCTACAGAAGCACCAGCTGTAATAGCTCAGACTGAGTCACTGCCAAGCAAAACAAAACAGATATGTGACCTTTCACAACTGGCATGTCCAACACCTTCACCTCTTCTCCTTTTTACTACAGGAAAGTCTGACATTTTATAAAGCACACATCACCACTTTGACATGGTGGGCTGCTCTAGGAGATCTACTACAGTGAAATGTAGAATTTGTCCTCTCAGGAGCCAAGCAATATTATTTAGTCAGTCAAAATTTGTTCTCAGTCAAATTCTAATTCAATTTAAGGACAATTAAACTTAAAAGTCAGGACAGAAATGTCTTACCATCTGCTGTGAGGTTCTTGCCAGAAAACTCCAGCTGCAAACTCCATCACATCATATTTTGACACATACCTAATTATTACAAAGGCCACAGGACTTATAAAACAATTCCTTCAAATATTTATTGGATCAACCTTGGACTAACAAGTCCCCGATGAATGCTGATTGAAGATTAGAATTCATGAGACAACATTAAGTGTTAGAACTCCTCCTAACTCCAAATTAACACTATCTGTTCAGCAACGCACCCTCCGTGAAGCAGACCATAGTGCAGCTGCCAGACCCGTACGCATTATTAACATTCTGTGAGAACTGAAAGAGCAGCACAGCTGTGAAGATGGATATAACTTCACTAACCACGGATGTCTGTGCTGTCAGTGTCTAAGCTGGTGTCCCTTCACAGTTTATAGTGATCAAGTCAACTGAGTGTATGGAGGTGGGGACTCAGTTCATCTCATCCTGAAGCAGACACCTGTATTTGGTCACAGGCTCTTGATTGTACCAACCAGATTTCCACATTCTATAAAAGGAGCCCTGAGTAACTAGCTGAGACATAGGCTCCTGGGAGGTGACTGAGGTATGTAAACACAAGCATCTAGTACTAATCTGAACACCACACAGAAAAGTATCTTCAAGGCACCTGCAGATCTGAGACAGGACATACAGAAGATTTTCATCTGGAGTGGCATCTTGAAGCCAGCTTTGCTATCTAAAGAACATTTCAAATGGCTCTAGGCACATATGTTACAGCATCTGAATTAACACCCCTACAACTGAAGTGGAAGCATAGTGCAGAATCCCACTCTGCTCTGAAGCTCCCAGCCAGTTGGGGTAGGAATGCTGAAGACAAACATAACACATGAACAGGGTAAAAGGAAGGAAGCATCCTTGTTCTATCTACTACTTTTCTGGTAGTGAGCATAAACAGATTGAACTTCACTTCCTCAACTCATTGGTTTTTCCTCCTTTTACATGTAAGCGCCACATCAGTTCTTTTCTCGTCTCTTAGTATAATCCCTGCCTTCCACAAGCTGCTGAAGAAAGCTGCTATCATGTTGATATTGCTTCAGGAAGTTTTTTTATGTACCCCTTCAGATGAAATTTATCAGATCCAGCTGAGTTGAAATAACTGTCTTATCAAAAGATTCTCTTAGCTGTTCTTTCAATACTGAAGGCTGAGTTCTTGTCCCCTTGTCCCTCATGTTAATTGCTCCAGCTATCACCAACTCTTAAGTGAAGAGCTCAGTGAAAACCTTCACCATTTCTTCTGTGCCACTCCCAGAGCAAATGAACCCATTCCTCCCCACTGAGTACTTTTCTGCTTTTCCAAATTCCTCTCTTCACACACAAAGAGGTCTTAGACAGACAATCCACAAAAATAAACTGCCTTCAAGGCTGACCTGCACCACATGCTTGGTACCTTTAATCTAGTGTGTGTTTCAGGTCAGGACACAAGCTCTCTGGAGCAGGTCAGGTCCACTCTGCAAACTGGACAGCGTAAGTATGCAATAGAAAACTCATTCAGTTTTCACTTTACCAAATTCAGAATTTGACAGCAGTGACACGAGGTCATGAGAAATGAGAATGGTGGAACTGAATAGCTGCATCTGTTTAACTCCTGGCCCTCTTCAAGTCCAATGTAACAGAAAAATTGCTCTCGCTGTAGCTGGGAACAAACATGGAGTTGATTAACGAGAATTAAGCCACTGGTTTATCAAACCGGAACTCCTTTTTCTTTCTGGTAGCAACAAATACCCAAGCAAATCACTGAAGAATTTTCCAGGTTTTTTTATGTTGTGCACAGAAGAAAAAGTCTACCCCATTGGACATAAACACCATATTTGGATGTCTAGTCTGCGCTACTTCTGGAGCTGCTCCCTACTGACGCCTAAGAGCCTTGCTTCTCTCCACAACAGAACCCACGACATACCTGCCTGTCCACCTCCGGCAGCAGCAGCAGCAGGCGCTGCTGGCATTCTGTAGGCAGAACGGAGAACGTATGCTTGTTGATCAGTGCCCGCAGGTTTGTGTTCACAAGGATGGAGTCGGGAGTTTCCACATCAATTTCAGCACACTTTGTTCTCTTCAGCTGCCCTGCAGTGAACCACAAAGATGTAAGTAACTTCTTACCTAAGAGAGGATTAAAGCCTCCTTTGGAGTTCACTGTACCTGAGATTTTCAAAATGCCACCTTAGTAATCCATTTCAAACCTTGACTTGAAGTATACATTTTACCTTTGCACATACAGTTAAAAACAAAATGTAGGAGGTCCTTTCCAGCACAGAAAAATTTCCATACCTACCATATTGTAGCCTGTGTCAGGTCACCTATCTTTTGTAGGAATCCTGGCTATCTGGGGACTGGTAAGGAGTCTTTTTTGGGGGCGCTTCTAGAACTGCTTTTAGCCCCATCAATTTTCTATTTTAAGCCTCTAGTTAAGGTCAGTTTGTTCCTCGGCATTTCTTCTTGGACTTTCCTACTTTGTTCTCAGCAAAAGCATTTCAGAAAGATTCATCAGCTCATTGTGCTTGTGTAGAAACCACAACACTAGACAAAGCCATAAAAATGAGTAACTATTTTCTTTCCTTGTCTGTGTTTCAAAGCCAGCAAGTCCAGCATTAACCCTTATGCTACAGCCAGCTTCATGGATGTGCTGCAAATTCAGAGAAGAATAATGAACAAAGTATTTGTACTGCATACTCTTATTTTCTTCGGATGCATCCACTGTCCATTACTGGCAAAATACCGTGTGTTTTGAAGCTTAAATTAAAAGTGCATTATTAGCAAAATGGGTAATATTAAGACAGAACCTGCTCCCCCTGACTTCAGGGATGACAACAATTATTTTTAAGGTAACAGTACCTAACAAAATAAATGCCATGGAGGCTCGTTTCATTAGGGGAAGTTTGCTCTATTAGAAGTCATTCAGAAAATGGCTCTGCAGTTTTATAATCTACTTAAGCTGCAGAATTTCCTAATTACAGCGGACAAATGAAACACGCCCTGTAAACTGCCTATTTTCACCACTGATAAAGGAAATCTAGGATGATTAGCATCAATAGAGACCTCAGCATATCCTTAAGTTCACTGAGGTCAATTCCATCATTGGTATATGTAAAATAAACCACAAAAGGTCAGGAGGGCTGAGAAAGACCTAACTTCAATGAATGGGAAGGAAGCCAAATAACAGTGCGGTCTGAAGTATAAAGGTCTGGGAAGGAATTTCTTTTTTCTTTTTAATGTTATCAAAGTGTCTTAAGTACATTAAAAAGGCTGCTAAATAATGCAACTCCTTTTTTGCTTGTCAAACAGCAAGCTGCAAATCCACAGGTAGAAACCCCTGATGATAAGAAATGAGAAAAGGCTTATTTGCATATGTAAGGTTTGAATTATTTATCCTAATTCACACAGCATACTAGCAGTACCTTCCAGAGTTGTCCAGAAGTCACTTTAGCAATGGAATTAATTACACATATTTATTCAATTTTGCTATTTAGGCTTTTGTTCTGTCATCAGAGCAACCAAATCTCTGTAAGCAGAAAAATAAATATCTTACTTGCATGGAGCCTGTCAGATCTCTGGAATGGTTTCTTCCCCAGCCCTGGCAAGGAGTTATCAAGCTTAACAGAGGGAGAGGAACTGGAGGTGGAGTTCTGAGGGCTGCTTGACTGTCCATCTGACTGCTTTCCTTCCCAAGCTGCACAGGAAATGGAAACATTTAAACACAGGGATGTACAAAGAAATATTACAGGAGACATCTGTTTGGATTGAAATAAAGGTTCTTTAACATGCATACCCTAATCCCAGCAGCTCTGGGACAAGCACTTCTAGGATACTTATATTCCTTTGTTCTTGTAGCACACAAAATCCCTTTGTAGCTACCAGACTACCACAAAATAAAGGGATGGACAGCCATTTCATTTATGGTTGGAATCTATTTCCCGGTTAGTCCCATCTTATTTTGCATCTATATCCAATCCAGTAATGATCTTGTTAAAACTTCATTTCAGAGGCAGCTTTAGTTTCTGTTAGAGTTCACTGTCAGGAAAAATCTCTTCATACTTTATGTGTACTTTCTAAATTTTAACCTACTATTGTAGCTTTTGTTCTTTTAGACCACACTCAGTAATCCCTTCTCCTCTTTCAAATACTCAAGAGATATTTTCATGTCCTCCTCCAAAGTCACCACTTAGCCAAACTGGACAGATTTCACCACGATTATTTCTCCTTACAAATCAGTCCCACCCACATTCTCTTTTGTATAGCAGTATTTTTTCTGCCAGTGGGAAGAGCTTCTTCCCTATTCTCCCTGCCTTCCTTTCCCTCCTCTTCCTAAGTGAGATGAATTAAGAACATGAGCTGGTCCTCCCTCTGCTCTCTTTAGGTTTATGTGTAATAGCAGGTACTTACTCAAGTACGGAAAGGTGCTGAAGCCCCATACCTTGAAAGAGAAACGCCACAATACACGTCATGAAGTCACAAACTAAAGAATGCTGGCTCTGATTAAGGACTTCTAATAATCAATTCCTTCACCCCGTCTGTGTCAGCTTTGTTCCCCATCTGCCTCTCTTACTCTCCTCTCTGCCTGGTTCCTTTCCTCTTCCTTCTCTTCCTTACACTAGCTGTTCTAGTTCTGACTAAAGGCATCCCTGAAATTGTGGGATCAGTGTGTTGCTTTCTACCAGAATATTGTTCACTCTCCACTTGTATGTTTAATTTGCTTCTCCATCTCATTCTATCCCACTGTCCTGGCTGTGAACTATTTCTATATACTATCACGTGGATAGGAGGGGAAAAAACGACTCCATGGATGCTGATGAAAAACATACAAATGCTACTCATGTTGCAGCAACACTCAAAGGCTTTTACAGTAATCAACGTTCAGTCTAACTGGGGGCTGCGTAAACACACACTGTTCCTACCCTGAATCAGTCGATTAAGGTGATGGCAAAAGCTGAGGAATATGGCTTTCCTGAGACCACATGTGAAATGAGTTTGATCCTTAACTTCTTTCTGTCCCTCAAAATCTTTAAGGTAGGAAAACTCACATGGCTGGATGCTGGCATGGATAGGTACCAACTCTTCAGGAAAGGCAGGCAAGGAAGATCAGTCAAGGTTGTCCTGACTATGTATACAAGCCCGTAGGACAACAAGAGTTGAATCCAAGGGTCCTGGGGGAGCCCACCAGTGTCCCTGCAAGGCCTCTCTCTACCATCTTTGAAAAGAAATTAGGATGGTGGGAGATTCCCCACAACTAAGACAGGCAAATGTTGCACCCACCTTCATAAAGGGCCAAACAGACAACCTGAGAACAGACTGGTTAGCCTCACTTTTCTCCCTGAGTAAATCATGAAGTGACCCCTCCTGGAGCCCACTTCTGGGCACACAAAGGAGATAATGATGACTGGAAGCAGTCAGCATGGACTTACCATGGATAAATCATGCTAAATCACCAGCCTGATGGCCTTCTGTGATCAAACTACTGTTTGTGGACGAGGGAAGAGAGGTGGATGCCATTTACCTTGACTTTAGCAAGGCATTTGACATTGTGTCCCACAATACTGTATGTGAGCTGGGACATTAGGGTGTAGATGGGTGGACAACCAGATGGGTAAGCAGCGGGTGAAGTGGCCAGGCTTGGAGGATCATGCTCCATACTCTGCCTGGAGGCTGGCAACAAGTGAGTGCCTCAGGGCACCGGTCCTGGTTTACATTTTTATTTGGGGGAGGCAATGGAGCACTTGCTCAAGTTTGCAGGTAATGAAAAATCTGCGGGGACCAGTCAATATGCTCGAGGGCAGAGCTGCCACCAGCAGGACCGAGCCAGGCTGGAGGAAGGGGCCAGCGGGGACCCTACACAAAGGCAAATTCCTGCCCCTGGGAAGGAAGAGCCCCCGGCAGCGATACAGGCTGGGGGCAGCTCTGCTGGAGGGGACACGAGGCTCCAGGCAGACACAAGCTGAACGTGTGCCCCGGCACCACAGGCCAACAGCATCCTGAGCTGTAGGACCACAGGACCACAGACAGCAGATCAAGGGAAGTGATCATCCCTCTCTACTCAGCGCTCGTTAGAGCACTCCGTGATTCTGTGTCCTGTCCCAGGGCCTCTAATACAAGGATGACATCAAAAACCAGGAGCGAGCTCAGCTGAGGAACACCAAGCTGCTCAGAGGACTGCAGTGCTTGTCCTGTGAGGAGAGGCTGAGGGACCCTGGGCTTGTTCGGGCTGCAGAAGAAAAAAGGTTGAGGGACACCCAGTAGTCACCACCCTGTTCCTACCAGGAGGCCTTCAGGAAGATGGAGCCAGGCTTGTCACAGTGGTGCATGGCAGGGGGACAAGAAAAAACAGGCAAGTCAGCCAGGATATAAGGAAAAAAATTTATCCCTGTGAGGACAGTCTGCAATGGAGCAGGGATGTGCCTCCTCCACCCTTGGAGGTTTTCAAGACCCGACTGACCAGAGACCTCCCGAGGTCCCTGCCAACATGAATGGTCCTGTGATTCTAACGTATTTTCAGAGTAGTACTAGAAAAGTTGGATAAGTTGACACACAGAACGTACGATAGCTTGCAACCATAATGTAGCAGCAAAACATGGGAAAGTCAAGAGAGGAAAAAAAAACAGTAACAAAAATTAGATAGAGATGCTGGAAGAAAATAGTTCACCCATGATTAAAGTGGATGTGGTAATAGTTTGGGAAATGTGAAACCAAAATAAGGAGAGAAACTTAATATGCCGTGACCTCCTGCTCCAGAGGCCTGACATGCAGTGCCTGGGAAGGGCCAGACGGCAGACCTCCAGCAGCTGGATCCTGGCCGTACTCAGGAAAGGCAAAAGCCTCATTAGAATCACAAAAAATAAAGACACCAAACAATACTTTAAGTACTCTAAGAAACATGAGTTTGGATTACGTACTCCATTAGTCTGTTTTAATAATTACCCTACGGTAGCTAAGAATCTTACAAAATAGCCAACCTGTTTCAGTCCCTCTTAGGTCTCCCCTGTTCCTACTTCCCTAAGTGAAGGTGCAATTCCTCCTGGGGCAGGGAACTCAGGAGATGGGGTCCTCCAGGAATGATATCTGCCTATTGTGCTAATGAACCATTCAGGTTTAATCCTAGTTAGCAGAGAAATTCCAAAAGGCTTTTAAACTATCATTTTATGCTAAAGATTTCATACACCTGGGACTGCATTTTCTTAATACCGTTATGGGAAATGTGTAATTTTCTACTGGATTAATTTTGGCTTCCTTCTCAGACTACACTCGCCTAGGTGTAAAGGGCACAAGCACAGCTTAGAACTGAATTTCAAACAAGCAAAATATTAACCTTTTTCCCCTTAACCTTTTTGAAAGGGTCTGAACCACAAAGCTGCCTGGGAACAACAGGCAAACTCATCAACTGTTAAATACTTACTCTGCTATTAAATGATGCATGCAGTACAGCTGATAAATATGCCTCTTCCTTTCAATTGGATATATGGCGCATAGCCGCAACCTTGCATATGCCTGAACAGATGTTACAAGAAACATTCCAGCAGTATATAACCAGCAAGCGAGGACAGATTGGTCTAGTTTTGGTTTGGATTTGTTTAGAGCTATTTGGAAAGGAAAAATAAACAAACACACTAAAACATAAAAAGACTTTTATACTAAAGAAAACCAGCATGAGATGAGGAAACATCTCCAATTATGTAAAAGGCGGTAGGGAGAAGAAATCAGATAACCTGCACTCTGCGACCATGGTGGACAGGACAGGAAATCTTGGGTTTAAACCCAAGGAAGCAAGAAAAGATTCTGATTAGAGGTTAAGAAAAACTTTTTAAGGCTAAAGTTAACAAAGCAGGAAGGACAAGACTTGCTGGGAGTTTTTGGTCTTTGCATCGATGGCATCTCAGAACAGACTGAAGAAAACATCCATCAGGAATGCGTCATAGATCCTGCCCTGAGGAAAGGATGTGGACTAGATGCGGTCTCAAGGATACTCCTAGGCCTAGTTTCTGATGGCTCTATGAAATTTCTTAACCTGACCAGTCAATTTCAGCTAAACATTCAAGTAATTACACCAAAAACTTGCAAGGGCAAACTGTTTTTCATGCTAATATTGTCCTACTGCTGTTGTATAATCCTCTCCAGCTACTTCTACACCAGTAAACAGAACTGTGACATTGGCCATTCCCCTGGCCCCAAGAACAACTGGCACAAACCGGCCACGTTCACATCCTTACACTTTGTCTCCTCCAGGCGGGGCTGGCCACGTTCAGAGTGCCTGCAGGGAATAATATTTGGCCTGTGCTGAACACCAAGCCATGCCAAGGACTGCCTAGGAGACTGCTAGCTTGTCCTGAGCCAAGCTACGTCAGGGAATTTAGCAGAATGGATTGACTGAGTTCCAGTTCTTGTGCCCAGTACTTTGGCAACGATTAACTCGGCAGCTGAGATGCAGCTTCTCTCCCTCCACATGCAGTTGTTTCTTGTTCTAAGCACAGATTTGTTGGCTAAAGGACTGACTGGAAGGGGAAGGACTTTGGGGACTGGAATCAGGTTAACAGATGCTGTAAGGATAATGAAGGTAATGGTTCTGTAAGGTAACGGTTTGGTATTACCCATGTTATCGGGCTTTACCAAGAAGTAATTTTTAAGATGACTGAAAATAGCTTAGGATTAGAGTTGTAATTTTGTTGTGATCCAACTGCTTTCTCTCTCTTTTTTTGGGCAAGCTTCATGACTGTCAGTCTCAGCCACTCCATCTGTGAGAGAACACCTGAATAAAGTCTTTCAGAGTGAGCGTTCTTGCTGTGTCGTCCTCAACAGTTACGTTTTCATGATCATCATCCTTCTGAGATGTCAAGAACTCCCCTAACTTTACATGCATACTGTTGGACCCTAAAATAGAAAATGACAACTCAGGAGTCTCAGAATCTCAACAGTTCTAGGAAAATGCCTGCTTTTGGCGGGGTCAAAAAAAGCAAATTGAATGCTAGGACTTGTTAAGAAAAGATGAACAAAACGTAGAATACCAAAATGATGCTATACAAATTCAGAATGCATCTTGCACCCTGAACTGTGTACAGTTTTCATTCTCTCTTGCAAAAAGCATATAGCTTTCCATATGAGGAATGAGAAAATATGGTAGGACTCTTCAGGTCAAAAAAGAGATGTCTACAAAAGTCACGAGTGGCAAAATTGTTGAATAAACAATAGTTATTCATTGCCTGCTTGATAATTAGAAGAAATCAAATGAAGGTATAAGCAGCCTGGCTCAAACCAAACAAAAATGAGTAGTTTTTACAGTGTGGTGCTTGCCACAAGGCATTTACAAAGTCAACTTTCCCACCCCCCAGGTTCGGCAAATCCACTGAAGAAAATCCCACCCAGCCCAAGAAATACAAAGACATCTCCTCTTTCTTTGAAGGTCCCCAAGCACTGCTACATGCCTACCCTGCTTTTACACACTTCTCAATGCATGTGCCATCAGCAGTGTTGGACACAGGTCACCAGGCCAAATGTCTTTGCTTTGCTAGGCCTGCTGTTCTGATTTCTGCCGTAAGTATGAACAAAAGCAGACTGGTCTTCAGTGACCGGGGAGCTGGTACCGAGCCACTACCAGTAATGTTTACAGATGACTTGACAAATTGTGGATTGATAAAATAAATCTGCAAAGTCATTTACTTGTACAACATTAAAATCAGTCTATACAAACATTTCTTGCATCTAAAAGAAAACAACTTGAGTCATGCACACAGAACCAGGAGATTATAATGGAAATCAGTTACACCAAAAAGAATTTAGAGAAAACTAGCTAGAAGTAACTACCAAGAATTTATGGTAACTTGTGAAATGCTGCTGATGGTAAGGGAGCTAATGAACTGTTGAATGAACAAGAGAAGAGCAGTGATCTCATTAATTTCTAATGCAGCATAAATGCTGGAAACCACTTGGGGATCTTTCAGATCAGAACATACATCTTTGGAACAAGACGCGAAAGCCACACAGAATGAGAAGGCACTTTGGAAAAAAATAAATACTAAGAGAAACACCACCCAGTTTGCTTAGCCATGAGAAGTACCTGACCACAGCATATAGGCAACTATATGGGAAGACATTTCTCACAGAAAGAAGCTTTTTAACCAGACAATGGCACAATAAGATCTATCCAAGATCTATTCTTAACTGAATGCATTCCTAATAAAATCAAAGCCAGGAAAATAGAAGCTACACTATTTCGGAAACAAAAAGAATGCCATATGAAAAGAGCACTTTCTTCTGTCATCCCCTAAGAAGAAAAGGCAAGTTAGAGAGACACAACAGTAAAAAACCACATAGGAGTGTCCCTGCCACGTACCAGATTTCGCAGGTGTGGAGTCACTGGCTGCCTTGACAGCCTTCAAAAGGACATGCTGATTAGCTGACACGGGCATGCCTGCTCTGCATTGCTGCTGTTGTTGCTTTTGCTGCTGCTGTTTCAAGGCCTGGGGAAGAGGACAGAAGAATATGAGCAAAGAGAAATTCAAAATATTTGTAGAAATTATCAGCACACAGTACAAACTGCTTGTTTCACAGCAACCTATAGTTGTGTTCTAACTATGTCAAAAGTACAAAATGACTTCTGAAAGACATTCAGTTCGCATGAGACACTGTCTATTTAAATATACTACTGCAAGTAGACAGATTTCCTACCTTGCATCTAAAGCAAAAAGTTAATGGTTGCAGAACATCTTAAGTTGTGTTGTTTCATGAGAAATGATCTCTAGAGAATGCAAAGAGAAAGGATTCCAAATCTGGAGTTGGTTCAAGAAGTAATTCTACAAATAACTTCAAAGTAAAAGTACCATCATGTAATTCATTTCCATCTCCTGGAGAGGCAAGCAGCAACTTACTAAAAACCTTCAAGAGAGACGCTACCCATCAGGAAAGACTTTTTTAATTAGGCAAGTAACAAAGATTAAAACACTAAAGGGAAGAAAATAAAATCCTTTGTTTCAGAAAAGGCTGTTAAGGCAACCATAATACAGCCTAAAAGGCACAAATGACTAAGACAAGGAAGTAGGAAGACATTTGGTTAAACTGCAGCATTTACCCAAACCACAGTAGCTGTTTTCAGAAAATGAAATCCAAACCCAAATAAACTTAACTGCAGAATAAATTACAACAGATCAAGTACACCACAGAATTTCAAAATAGGAAGGAACGGGAAATGTTGTGTTGCACATATACAAATGAGTGGGACTGTTAACTAGAGATAATCACCATCTTGAATAACAACAACAACAATAATCATAATAATACAGTTAGAACTAGGACAGAGAATAAAACTATGCAGGAACCTGCAGAATCTGCCACATGAGGAAAACAGAAGACAGACTGACTTTCAGTTTGTAAAGACACAAATGAGGGAGACTGACAGCAAAAGTATACAGATAATGAATAGACACCTTAGATTCCTATTTTCCAATTTATTATATAGTTCCTATTTGGCCACTTCTACCACGGGTTAAAAAACCATTCAGCCAAACTGAAACACAGCAAAATTAAAAATCAGGAGGAGGAAGTATCCTCTGCAATGCACAATTAAGCTCCTGTTATTGAGGTCAAAAGCTTTTTTAAAAGAGAGAGATAAAAAGAGAGACCTGGCATTCATACGAGTAACAAAAATCCATAAACAAGTTCAAGAAAGCTTTTACAAATTCTTCTTTGGTTTGAAGATGAACCACAGGCAACAGTGAATGTCAAGAAAGTACTAAAGTACAAAGACTGCTAGTGTGTTCAGGGAGTTGTTTGAATACCGTACTTCCATTATGCAAATCACTTCAAATATTTCAGGTTTAGTGTATTTGGTTCACCTATTCTGTATGCCATTTAATTGCTGCTTTTTTCTCGGCTCAGGTAAAACAATTCTGCTTTTGCTCATCGTGTCACCTCAGTTCTCAGTCATGCAGCGCCTGAGGTGCCCACGCCAATGGTGGCTGAGGCATGTGTGGGAAGAGGAGAAAACAATCATTCACTAGACACCTCTTTAAATTCTGTGTCCGCTTTGCACTTTACGTTATAACTTTTAGGGGTTTACTTTAATAAATCTAAATTTATATTGAGTCCTGCCATAATCATAGAATAATTCTGGTGGGAAAGCACCTTGGGAGGTCTCTTAAGTCCAACCTCCTGCTCAGAGCAGGGGCAGCTTGGCCTCCACCAGGTTGCTCAGGGCTCTGGTCAGCCGGGTCTTGAAAACCTCCAAGGGTGGAGGAGACACAACCCCTCCAGGTCCCCGCTCCAATGCTGGACTCTCCTCACGGGGAAAAAGCTTCTCCTTATGTCCTGTTTTTCCTTATTACCATTCAACTTATGCCCGTTGTCCCTCACCGCCCCACTTCCTTCACTGTACTGCGACGAGCCGAGCTCTGTCTTCTTGATAACCTCCTTGTACGTACGGTACAGGGGGGGAGCCAAGAGGGGAGGAAAGGGAAATGCCCGGCTCCCCCATAACACCCTATACCAGGCCCGGCTCCCCCATAACACCCTATACCGGGCCCGGCTCCCCCATAACACCCCACACAGTCCCAGCTCCCCTCAGCTCCAGCCATGCAAGGTCCCACTCTGCCAGCCCGCCTGTCAGGAACCAGCCAATCAGGAAAACGCTAACTACCCCACACCCACCAATCAGGCGGCAGCTTGCAGGCGCCACGGCTGCAGAAGCCTCTGGAAGCGTCTCTCTCTCAGAGGGTCTCTCCAGGGACACCGGAGCACGGCGAACCCCTCCGCCAGCACCAGCCCGCCAAATCTCCTCTAACCCTGACCCGCGTGGATACTCCCTCCCCTGTGCCCATGCCCATGCGCTGGGCTCATTATTTTCGTTTTGTTTGCCTTTCATTTGTCCTTTGTTCTCCCTCAACGAAGGGCAGATGTTCCTCAGCACACCTGCGCTTGCACAAAGGGCAGCTCTGAGGTAAACCCCCGCTGTCAAGGGCGGAAACCACCGCTTTAGAGAGTTGAGAAAGAGCGTAGTTCAAAATGGCGCCATTCAGCGTCATCAGCACCTCCTTTTATTGTAATTCAAAGACCTTATGTCAGCAGCACGCTCCTCCCTGTCAGCTCCACGGTGGATGACAACGGTGATGGTGACGGCAGCAGGACCAGGAGCTGCTCCTAAGCACCCACCTCTTGCTCTGCACCTGCCTACAGTCTCTGATAACGATGTTAAAAACCCACAGGGATGCACCTAACAGGGAAAAATCTGTACTGTACAGCTCCCTTCGTCACACAAAAGGTGACAAAATGACTATTCACCATCCAGAGAGCTTTTGTAGGGTGTAGCCCAACCCAGTCCCCAGCCCTACTCATTCCATGTATGTCGCAAGAACAGATAAAAGTGTAATGGATAAAAATGAAAGCCAACGGTATAAACCTTATCTGAGAAGAGGGTCTGAGTTCTAATCTTAAAACACCATGACGAGATCTGGATCAAGGGAGGGGATCCTCCCCCTCTGTTCAGTGCTGGCGAGGCCACAATGGGAGTGCTTGGTCCAGTTCTCCCAGTACAAGAGGGACATGGACAGACTGGAGTGGGTCCAGCAAGGGGCCACGACAACACTGAAGGACTGGAGCAACTCTGCTATGAGGAAAGGCTGAGGGGGCTGGGACTGCTCAGCCTGGAGCAGAGCAGGCTCAGGGGGAACGAATCCATGTCTATAAATGCCTGCAAGGAGGGAATGAAGAAGAGGGAGGCAGGCTCTTCCCAGTGGTGCCCAGTGCCAGGACCAGAGGCAACGGAAACAAAATCAGAAATTCCATCTGAACACAAAATACACTTTTTTACTATGAGGGTGATGGAGTGCTGGCACAGGTTTCTCAGAGAAGTTGTGGAGTCTCCCCCCTTGGAGATATTCAGAAGCTGTCTGGACGTGGCTCTGGGCGACCCTGCTTGAGCAGGGGGGTTGGAGCAGTGGGACCCCAGAGGTTCCTTCCAACCCCAACCAGTCTGAGTTTCTGTGAATTCTGATGGCACTGGGATGGCCGCTCAGGCTAGGAAAGGATGAGATGAGGTCAGTGGATTGGAAAGGATTAGAGGAAAGAATTAGAGTAGTACCTGCATTTTCCAGTGACGGGTGAGAAACCTCCCATCTTTCTGGATCTGGATTATAAATTCCAGAGTCTCAGTGTGGTGGGTTTTTTGTATCAGCACACACTCACTGTAACTAAGGGGGTTTTCTCCCCGTGATTGTTCCATCTTTCCAGTAGGATGAGCACTGACATGTCTCTGCCAATTTAGATTCAGATATTGCAAACCTCTAACTCGGGATTTTTCCAAACAGTTGTAAAGAATGCAGCCATCTGCTTACTTACTATACTTCATGGTGATGGCACACCAGTGTATACCATATTATTCACCTGTATTTTACAGTTTTAACTCTGATGTGTTTATGAACTAAATCCTGATCTTTATTTCTTGAAGGACCTGATACTTACAGTCAGTATAGTGGCAGCGTGGTGTTCCAGTGTTAAAAGTTCTCACTTAGAAATCTGCTCTCTCTTCCCTCCAGTAATATTATAACTACTTAGCACTTAAGATAGGAGGGCTGAATCCAGCCAGCTGTCTTCTGCAGTGCACGCTAGCAAATAATCTGGGTTGCAGACATAATTAAAAATATGAAAGCTTTCTTTAATTCTCGTTTCACTCAATATCTTATGTTTTTCCTACTCCTCTACTCATAACACTGCTGTCTCCTTTCTGCTATCTATATTTGCTCATTTTATCTATGCTTTATAACTTTTTCTGACCACAATGGCAACCATGTTTAGGAAGAGGTGGAAGATGTGATATTTGGTCAAAATGACAGAATTCCACTGGAACTAAAATTAAGCAAGGGATTAGGCATGCAATGTTCTTAATTTAATCCAAAGCTAGAGCAAACCTCAGGCAGGTAAGTTAGAACAATTGAATGGTGATAGTGTTCTTTGGCAACACCTGTTTTTCCTGCATGCCTGGAAGGCAAGTTATTCACTATGCTACAATGTGATGCTCTACTGTGGGCCACAAGAGTTGAGTTCAGGGAGGAGAGCTGTTGTGATGGAAGATGATGACCACGAGAAACAGCTTTTTGCCCTGCAGACAGCCGCAGAAATGTTAAGTACAAGCAGGTATGGTATGCTGACATCAAGGCCTCCATGTAGTTCTCCATTTCTCTTTCAGGGTTTCTGACTTTTTTCCCCAAACCAATGAGATTAACAGTGAAACTGAGAACACTGTCTAAATTTTTGAATTCACTGGCTCTGACATATTTCATTACCTTCAGCGACAGCGCTGGAACAAGGATGCTTGGGAAGTAGACATCTCAAAATAAGAAAGCTGGGGGGTAGAGGAGGGAGAGAAAAGAGACAGAGAGGAATGAATATAAAGGTGGGGGAAGGCTGGTGGGAACAAGAGCATGGGGAATTCAGAGATGAAGAGTAGAAGACTATTAGGCATGTAAGGACAGAGGCTGGGAAGAGAGGAGAAAAGTAGATGGAGTGTAGGATTGAAAATAGTCTAAGTTTGGAAATGGAATGTAGGTTTGCCCAGAGGTCCCTTCCAACCTGTGATTCTGTGAAATGGGGACCTGCAGACCAGAGAAAAAGAAGAGGAACTGCTGAGCACGGGAGGGGAAAGAGGACTGTTTACAACAAACCCTGAGTCTGTTTGATCACTGTCTTAAAAGAGAAAAGCCTTTGCGGATGTTGGAGGGAAATGATTGCCAGCTAGGCTTAAAGAGGGATGAGGAGGAGAAAGCAAAGAGTATAATTAATATCTTGTTGAATTAGTGAGAAGCAATTTTCTGAGGATTCAAATGAAAGTGGAAGCTTGACTCTGAACTTCAGAAGAAAATCTGCCTAAAGTGACAACACAATCTCGCTTTTTTAGTGCGGCTATCAGCAGCAAGCAACATCACAGTAACACTGATGCTTCTGTCGAGAAACAGCCAAGTGGGAAAATAAAGAAGCAAGAAGATTCTCTAAAGCTGGCATCTCATTTTGACATCAACTCAACTCTCTCTTGCTGGAAACAAAGCTCCAGTTAATCCAATTGCCTTCACCTGTAATATTCTCCTCAACGATATGCCCTAATTAGATCCTTCCCTCTCACTGCAGATCCTTTTCCCAGGGCCACAGGCATCTCTCTTAGCTGAATGCCATCCCGAGTGTCACTTCTCAGCTGGAAAAAGTCAGGAAAACAGGCTGGGATAGAAAAGGTAAATCTATCTGGAACACATCATGATTTCATCTGTGACAAGCTTCCGTAATGCCTGGACTAGCACCTCCTCTGCAACTTGATTCATAACTCCTTACAGATTTTTACTTCACTAAGGAGTAAATCTAACCCTGATAAAGCATTTCCTTTCTAAGGACCATGGAAAACTAAACAATGCAGTTGGGGAAACACCTGCAAATAAGACACACAGGGGAATAATTCATCTTGCATTCTTCGTTAGCAGAAACAAATCATTTGAAGTACAAACACTTACCCACTCCATCCTATGTGTGCACAATTAACACTATCTACACAACAGTCATTCCTCAACAATGGAAAATAATCAGTCCTGCTCTTTCTCTCATAACACCCAGTAGAGGTGCAACGCAAAGTCAGTGTGCTCTCCTTCCCCTTCTTCCCTCCATATATACATACACACTGCAACAACAGAATTCCTTGGAAGGGAAAGTATGCCGCTAACTAGGGGAAGAAGACAGTGAATTTAGTTCTTTTCCCAAAGAGACCTTTCATTTACCGAAACAGACTATAGAAAGCTAAGCACACTCATCAATAGGTTGGGCGAAAAGAAATAACATCTTATATCCATTCACTAAAATAATAATTTTAAAAAGTCCAGATGCTTATTTAGGGAAAAAGCAAAGAACTAAATAGCACAATATTTTGCATCACCTTTAACAGACAGAGGTGTTTTAGCAAAACCCTGTTTACTATGAGACAGCCAGGAAGTCCTGAATTACTTCCCTGCAGAGAGCAGTTTCATCGAGAAAGATGATTTACCAGAGAAATAAAATTACTGCAACGATCCCTAAACCAGGCTGCAGACTAGGCTGCTTACCTGTTTGAGTGCCTTCTTGCTGTGCTTCTGCGATGAGGAGATGACTTTGCCTGTCTGGATGGAAGGTGACGGGCAGCCTGACTGAGGGGAGGATGTCTGTGACAGTCTAGATGACACTACAAGAAAAAAAACCAAACAACATAATCCGACCTTTATACATTTGCCTGCAGCATGTTAGCCAGTCCTCACCATTGCAGATCATCTCATGAGGCTCATGAAAACTGCACCTCTAGTGAATGTTACTTTTTGCTTGAAGAATCATTTCTATTTCCTCCCCACCACCAAGGCAGTTGTTTTTGTCTGAAAGCCAACAGCAATTCCTGTGACCAACTTCAGATTTTTCATCTCTTGTCCATGTCTTTTTTTATTAATCTTGTAAATAGCTGCTATCAAACAACACTACAGCTTGAGAAAAAGCTTCGGATTCATGCAGGTTTAGCTAATTCAAATCTAACTGGAAATACAGACACAGGCAATGGTTGTCTTCATCTGGAATGTCCTGTGGTCAGACACTTAATTGATAGCAGTCTCTGCTCAGATTAAATCTGAATCCCCCACAAGAGCAGGAAGACAAATGACATGCAAAGGAAGTGGAACATCACTTGCTCCTTTCTAAAAAGAAATATGGGAATATACAGGATATCCCAGTAAATGAACGCATATTCTCAGTGGATGAGCCTAGATGCTTAAAGAAATCTAGTCCTAGCCACACGGAGTCCTAAAGGCTTCTAGTTTCAGGTGGTTTAGACTTTTAAATGGTCATGTTACAACCAACAAACAAGGGATGGGAATTAAATAACAGCTGGTCATGTAGCTTGAATATACCTGTTTGCCATAGGATACTCAAAATACTCTGCTCTGGCAGCAGTGGGGTGATGGACATGTGGCCAGCCAGGGAAACCACTCAGTCTCTCATAATCACGGTTTTGCCTCTCTTTTCTTGGCAAATATATACCGAACTGGCCAGCAGCCAAGGTTAACCCATCACATTACCTGGCTTTTTACATAGGTACATCAGCACACTAGAGCTAGTCAAAGCTGTTTAGCTGCTGAGGCTGAAACAGTACAACAAAAAAAGACAAAAGTAAAATGATGTTAATTGGAATGCCTTACATCGCACAATAACCGTAACAAAACAAACACTATGTACGCATAGCCAAGAACATCAATGAGATATGGCTGCACCTGCAATGAACTCTAAAGGTAGATCTGTGAGACTGGGTATGGAGGCAGACAGTTAAAAAGAAAACAACAGAAGTTAGCAAATTCATGATCTGTATATATATATCTGCATGTGAATTTGTATAGATAATAATGCCCACTGTAAGATCAAGGAAACAAAATGAAGAGCAAAAGAATGTTTGATTGCAGGGGCGGGTGGAGGGTGACCCCTACCATAAGGGATAATAAACAGATTCACATGTAAACTATTTAAATTATTGCTTCCTGAAGCAATTAGTTCTACAATACACAAGGCTAAGCTAAACTCCTTTCTGTTGCAGAAGGACGCGAGAGATAATGGCACCAGCTCTTCATTAACGATAGCCACAGTGTGATCCTGCTCCGTATCCACAGAGAAGGGAAGCTCCCCAAAATAATGCAGTGACAGTAAGCATCAGAAAGAAACATTTCGATAAAGTGCATAGAATTAGTAACAACAAATTATAAAAAGTAAAATTCTCACATGTGGCATGGACATTAAATGAAATGAGCAACTTTTTTAGAAGGCATACACAACAGAGATGAGGTAATATCAGACTCTGAAATGTCATTAAAACCAATAACAATAAAACGGTATGGTAAGAAACTGGTCATTTAAAAGTCACTGACAAGATTACCATATCCAGATGATACATGCACACGATAAAAGATGACACAGTTGCACAGCAAGCAGAATTACCACTTAAAAGGCAAAAGAAACCCCTGATGTTACACCAAGACCTGGAAAGCAAAGGTTATATCTGTAGTTTGAAATAGCAGTAAGAATGTTTTTAAACTTGCATTTGTCTCAGTTTAGTTGAAATTGGAGTTCAAGAAGAATAAGATGATGCTGGAAAAGATCAGAGTCTGCTCAGCACCTGGAGAGGAAAAGAAGATCTCAAACTCATTGGCATTCTCTGAGTGCCTTGATAAAGAGAACTGAAGAAAAGAAAGTCTGTTGCTAAGAGTTTACTCACACTTCCAGAGATTTTCAACAAAAGGCTTCTAAAAATTATTTGGCTATTGTTTAAAAAACAAAGAATTGGCATAACTCTGTGGCTGGATGGGACAGAAGGCAAAGAACAGAATCAAATGGTAATCAAGCAAGAAATCGGCAAAAATTCTGCAAGGTCACGTACTAAGCAGGGAGCAGTTTAGAGCTTAGTGATAGACCAGAAGGCAGGAAACAGTAAAATATTAAATACTTAGTTTAGTTAAGGTCAGAGAGAATTGTGTGGAAACACAGAGAAATATAACCCAGAGAACAAAAGACCAAAAATACAGAGTAAAGCATAAAAAAAGTAGTAAGTAAATTTTTGGAGGAAAGAACCCAAGATACTCATAGAACCTGTGGTAAACTAAATGAACTGTGTCATCTCAGGACAGAGATCCATGACGGCTGGCAGGTGAATGAAAATGGCCAGCAAGATGATGCTATGTGCAAGGATGGAAAGATGGCAATATATAAAATTCTTATGGCATATTCACATCCACTGTCTTGCATACTGCAGTGCCGATCACACAACATCAATAGAATTTGATGGGATTCAGGAAAGTAAAGAAAACGGTGAAGGACATGGAAAAAAAAAAAACCAGGGATAGTGAGCTATTTTGTATTATCCTCAAAGGAAGGACTATGAGTGAAGCATACAAAATTAAATGATGTAGCTTCATGTCTGAGCATCCCGTTTCTGCTGAAAAAGCACCATGCTTGCAGCTGCTGGGCCACTGTCATCACCCAGAGAGCAGCAGAGCCATCGGCCTCACTCTTACACCAGCCAGGTAAGTTCCCAGTCCACCACTGCTGCAAACACAACCTTCGGCTGGGCAAACACTGTGCCCCCATCCTTCTAAAACTAATCCTTGCTCGTAGCTATTAAACACAAAGAAAACACAAGTTTGGTTTAACATTTCAAACCCAGGCACAGAAGCAGATTGACTGTTACTGGGTTTGAGACATTTGAATAGCAGGAACATAAACCACATCCTCTTTGAAGCCTATCACTGCTGAAACTACTAGTTCTGTGTGAAATAGAAACATTAAGCCAAATACAGGCTACTCTTCTCCAGCCTCATATTCTCGTCACATTTTCATTTTTATGCTGTCTTTGAATAAAGAAAACTAATATTTTAAAACCAGGAATGGCAGCACAGGCTCAGCCCCACACCTGGGAAGACAACTCATCCCTGGAGCTGATACAATAAAGCCGCATTATATTTTGCGCATTCTCTGACTGCGTAAAAGCCCTCAGTGCCACAACGGCTGCTGTGTTGGACTGACAGCTGTAACCACAACAGATTCACAAGAACAAACAGGAGAACTTGAGAAAGCCAACCAAGTCACAGCAGCTTGAGCTTAGCTGTGGGCCCCCAAACCGAAGGGGGGGGTGGATGGGAGCATAAACCTGTGAGAAGACACCCCTGGGTCTTTGGACCCAAAAGCTCTCGAAAGGTTACATCCTTTTAAGAACTTTGCACGCAGCCAAGCGGAGGTGTAACACAAAGACATGCACATGTAGAAAAATATTCAGACTCCCATAAGGATGTGGCTTGACAAGCTGAGTTTGTTTCCTTTACATTTAAACAGAATTTCAGTAAAGTTAGTTCTGTCTTCACTTCAGGCTTTCTTGTAATTTGAAAAATATGTGGAGCTGAGATTATACCTCTTCATGCCCTTAAATCTTAAGAGCACTTTTGGAGAGAAGCTGCAGCAGTAGGTACAGAAAGCAGTGCATCCAGTAAGACACTCCAATTTTAAAATACTTGATGAGTTGCTTTGCGCTGTTTTTATGTAAATAAGGATATCCTTGAGCAGCTAAAGATTAGGCAAGACTGTGGGCCAGTATCTGACAGAAACGAATTTCAGTAGATTTTCTGAATTAGAAACAGTAAACAGAATCCTCTCATTCCAAAGAGGCATACGAGAGATGGGATGGAGACGTCACCTTGATAATAAGCAGTAAGGACAGAAACATGACTAATGGGCATTGAGAAAAAAACTCAGGTATTTGAGAGTGCTGGCTTGGAGAAGCAATTAAACATATGTATCCATAGCCAGGATAGCTAACAAAACCCCATAACTCTGCACACTTGGCCTGAAGTCACTGCACTGGATGGTTCATTCACAAGGTTTCATTGCTTCCTGCTGGTGGTTTGGCTGGGAGAAGAGTTTGCCAGGTGAAATTTTAACAGTTCTCTAAGATTAAAGTAGATGAGATAAAGCAGAACATGTGTCAGCCAAACCTCACAAACCCCGATTTGTTAGATAAACTAAGAGTGGATCCAGTAGAGCCCCATGTCCCAGCTGCAAGAAGAAATACTGGAGGAAGACCCGTCTGCAGTCAATTACAGCTGTAATTTATGGGACAGAGACTCCTTTACACTTTAGACTTCTTACTTGAAATGTCACTGACACAAGAGCATTTCTTCTAAGAAATGAAATTATAATAGAACTTTAATTACGTTAAAGGACAGTTAAATTAGAAATTTCAGTCTGGCAAGATCTGATGACATTTTACAAGGTATTGGGTTCCCTTAAGATTTGCAAACTCTAAACCATTGGTCAATCAATTATCTTCTATACATTTATAAAGAAACTGTGCTAACAGCAGCAAAGAGAAGTAGTAAGATTTATTTAACAATCATTTATTGAAGAAGATGAGTGGTTAATTCTTTTAGAAAAACTGCAGTAAATTGCTGCAAATATTAAATGCAGGATGTAGTCTAGGGATCCCTTCTAACAGAAATAGTTAGGCTGTACAGTTTCATCAAGACGCTGCCCCGTGCCTTTCCTTCGAGGAGCCCCAATTCAGTTAATGCTAAGGACTTTCTGCTTGACCCTCTTGGGTAAAGCAATGCATTAATTAACCACAGCCTCAAACGAGGCAACTGAAGTACGATCTGATGACACGTCCATTTCAACAGTGTGCCACATCGTGCGTTTTCCCGGTGTTTTCAAAGGCAATAGTGGAAGGAACGCCCCATGTCTCCTGACACCCTGGTACTTAGATCCCACCATGCACTCTCTGCTGTCACCACCCAGTGCAAGACTGGCCTGCTGAAACTGGCTAAAGTCCATCCTACCACCAAAGGAGCACTAAGACTCATAATTCTCACCGGGTGTTAGGTACCAGCACAGTTCTGCACACTGCACAAGACAAAGTAACAGAAAGATGAAGATGCCCAAAATATTTTTACTTTTTTTTTTTCTTCAATGTCTCATCTTGCAAAGGTTATTTACCTTTTAAGGTGTCAAAGTAGCAGGATATTTGTTTGAAATCCCACTGGCTTCCAGTATACATCTGTTCACTTGTATAAGATGATATTTAATAATAATAATATTCTGGCTAATGTCTTTCACAAACAGTGTCAGATAAACCACAATGATAAAATACATGGACACAGCTGATCCTGCTTTGGGGCGGCAAGATTGACTGTATGACTGTAATGTCCCTCTAAGCTCAACATTTAGACAGAAGTGTAGAGATCTTTGCTTGCTCAGCCAATAATTTACTTTTTGATGCATTGCCTTATCCTCCCTTGTCACTGCATGGAGCATAGCTGGCTGCAGGACTGGGCAGGAAAACACCTGGAGCAGCACTGAGCCAGAGAGGAGGGAACAGAAAAGCCGAGGGAGATCTTGCAGCCAAACAATGGGGATGATGACAGAACTCATACTTTTTTGGCAGGCACTCAGGCAATTACTAAATCAAGATTAAGATTTTCTTAAGCTGATGTAGTAGAAATGACTGCTGGCTTTCTCAGGCTTGTTTCAGAAGAGATGCAGTGGACACTGCTGAAGAAAGCAAGCATAAAGTATGACCTTGCATTTATACAACAGTTTTATTTCAGTGGCTCCAAAAGAGGGTCACACAGCTTAAGGTCCACCTTCACAGTTCACTCTACCAAATACTGGCATATAGATATTTTGACTACCATGCTAACTGTTTAACAGCATGAAACAAGACTATTAAAAATGTGCTAGAAGTAAAGGAAAAATATATCTGCAATTGTTGAGAGAATTTTGGAGTCAAAATACTTTCAAATCAGACAAAGAAAGATGTAACAGTTTGCGAAACTAAAATTCATCTGACAAGAAGAGTCTTTTGCATGACCTATGGCTGAAGACAACCGAAACCAACCTACCCAAATATTACTAGCGTAAAAACACCGCACAGACCCTGTACTTTGACACTGCAGCAGGCTCAGTGATGTAAGCAAAGGGCACAGCCTTCTGAACTGCTCGCACAACGGTTCCTGGAACTGTGGGGTTTTACTGGATCTCTTATCCTTTATCTTTTAAAGATCAGAGCTAATTATAGTTTCAAATACACTATGCAATAAAAGAAACTCTCATCTTCGGGTAAGTGGAATCAAACTATTTTGGAACAATGAAATTGTTCTGCTAAATTTATACTCAGAGCATTAGATTAAAAAATCTACCAGGGATAAAAAGCCTTTTGCTAGATAACTGCTTCATGAGCATCACGTAACAAATTGCTGTGGCTGCATGTGCTGCAGAAATCAATGCCATCTTATGAATGGGTAATGCATCCTGATAATTCATTCCACCCATCAGGAGTCTGAAATCTGTAATCCCGCTGCCAGCGTAAATTTGATTTATTATTTGGCACAGAAGCAGCGCTCTTCTGTAGAGTCTTCAGGCATGAGATATTTACTCTTTGCCTTTAAAAGGACCAAAATGCAGCATGATCTAGACACAAGACGCATCCCATCGGCAGGCACTGCTGCCAGCCCTGTACCTGCTCTCGTCACTCTTGCAGCAGAGCTTGGTGCAAAGCCACGTGGGCACAGGGACTAGGTACTCACCTCTGCATCCCGGCTGGAGCTCAGAAGTAGGAGCTCTACTGGGGTTTTGTCTCTGATTTTGTTTGGGCTTGGGAGAGTATAATATGAAAAGAAATTAAAATAGTAGGTCCAGAGTTCCTGCTCAAGGGGTTGCATGCATTTCCATGGGGTTTTCTGCCTCAAAATCTACACATTCAGAAAGAAAAGGCTGCACTTTACTCATCTGGAAAGAAAGTACAGTCAAGCTGAACTAAAAATACAATAACCCCCCCTTTCAACTATGTGCAGTCATAAGCTTAAAATAACCCAATTTTAAACAGCTAATGGGATCCAGATGTATTACATGAAAAAAATTCTAGTGAAAGCAATTAAAACATGTTTTGAGAGGCACAGAAATGTCTCCAGTTAATCCAATGCCCTTCTTTTCTACAGGTATGCAGTTTACCAGAATGGGAATGCAACCTTGAATTCATATCAAAACAGTATCATACTTACAAGTGAGACAACCATTTTAAGAGTTCTCCTCCACATGACTGTTCCTTGCTAAAATGAAGGAAGAAATAATGCCCAAAAATACTGTCCAATTGCAACTTCCTAGAACTCCCCCTCTGCACTTACCCTGGGTAAAGTTGAAATTTATACTGCTCTGATGAGGATTATGCATTCCTGTTATCAGATTACATTTTTATAAACATAACAAAGATCAACTCTTTGCTTCATATGGAGAGACTGGAGTGTATCTTGCACTGGTAGCTCTGACAAAACAAGCTGATGTACCCAACAAGTCTGTGTCTGATCGCTCATACGTCTCCATGCTCGGTGATCTCACCTAAGCTCTCTACCCTCTTTCTCTCCCAATCTAAGGCCTTCTTAGAGTAAATTTATTCATACCTGCTTCCTTGGTTACACTGGGGAATTCCTCCACTCTAGGAAAGAACATCAGCTAAATATGGACAAACGCCTTACGAAAGAGGGGTAAAAAGGAAAGATACAGCTCTACAGCTCTGCTCTAGTGAAGAATTAAAGTTGGCACCAAGCAGCTCTCACTAAGTAGCTTAACACCATGTATAGTATTGGATCACTTAGAGAAAGGTCTGACGACCTGAGATGCCAACAGCAGCCAAAGACTCTACATCATATACTTGAGACACTGCCACCAAAACCTACTCTGTGTGTCCATGAATGATGGCTCTTCATCAGAGGGACAGGTCAATGCGGAGCTCTTTGGAATGCAGGACCAAGCACATTGCCCTTCAGACTGGCTGCGGTACTCTCCAGCCCAGGCACAGAACATCCATCAGCATTATAAACATTTCAGACAACAACTCTGTCACACAGCTTTATCAGCTATGGAGATCTCCCAGTTAACAAACCCCAGGCTTACCTAAATGACACAAAAGTAGTTCTGGTTTCAGCCCAACCATGGGGAGGGCACATGACTGCATTTATTATTTGCAGCATGGAGCACATCTAGAACAGCAGCCACAAACTGGAAGACCCTGCTACAGACAGTATGTGTACAAAAGGAATGAGTAGTCCCCAACACAGCAGGCTCAGAATCTATGTATAAAACAAATGAAACTAAAAGAAATAGTAAAAAGAAATGCTCGGTGATTTGTACCCCTGTCAATTCCTAAGCTTAAGCATTTTCACATTTTCTGGAGGACATATGGCGATGACAAAGGCACAGCACCCTGGGTGTTCAAGAAGTCAAATCATGATCATCAAAATGTTCTGAATTTAGAGATATTTTACTGATACAAACAACATTTTTTCAGCTGTTGTACTGGAAGGAAGAAGAGAAAGAAAGTATTTTACATAAACACAGCTATAAGTGCTAATTACTTTAGCTGACATCAAATTAGCCAACATCGATGAGTTGTTCTGTTTGTTTTTTGGGGGTTTTTTGTTAAAAAAACAGATAGCAGATGTGTGCCTTTAGGAAAAAGTCAAGACTGTAAGGGCGAGTGATAAATCTGGGTTATTCGCAATACACACTATGGTAGCCCAGGTCGCTGACAGAAGCAATCATTCATTTCCCCTGTTGATAAACACCCAATGCTCACTGAAAGTCATTTGACAACCAACCTTGACAGCTGCCCCCATTTGGTCTCAGTACATTACTGCAAAGATTTCAGTGTTTGTTACTTTACCCAAAATACAAGTTTCCATGTTGAGAACACTTCCCTCTTCCCTAAAAAAAATACCTTTAGAGCTCAAAGAACTCAGTAGTTCACCTAAACTTCTCTCCTCTTGGACACTGAGAAGCAGAAGCGAAATTATTCAGGTCAAGGCCAGTTGGCTAAAACCATGAACTGAATCTTGCAGTCCATCCTGTCAACACTTACTGCCACAGAAAATTCAGGTGCTCATGTTTCTGGTGACAGCACACATGTACTTCAGGCCTGTCCCTGCAGGTCCCCACAAAGGCAGTGGAGAAAACCCGTCCCAAATTCATAAATAATACCTGTACCACTTCATGATAAGACAGAAAGATACAAACACAGGCTGTGCATAACAGCACTGATGAAGAAAAGAGTTACCCTGGCATGGTGGAAGAGCTGTTTTCTTCACAGCCACTTATCTGATGATCAAAGGCAGCCAAGTGACTCCTGCCGTGAGATTGGTACAAAGAGGGATCACAGAGAGACATCTGCACTCCATGAGTGCACTTGACACTGATGGCCAATGATGGCCTTGAAATGGAGAGTGAGGAGGATGTGTCGACCCACAAGGAAAAGACCTTGTTATGTGGATGGTTTTCTATGATGATATAAAAGTGGGGAGAACATCTCCATTAAAGCGAGGGAAGACAAGAAAATCTTTCTCTGAGCATACCAGTGTAAGAATTATTTTGAAAAGGGCCAACATTTTATGCTTTCTTGGAAGAAAAGCTTCTAGCACTAACGTTCATCTACTAAAGCAGCCAGTTTTGACGTGACCAATACCCAAATGACAGTGTTCACTTTCCTGGTATCCTTTCGTTGCTCAGTTTGAACATGGCAACTGCTGCGAGGAGCCTCTAAAATGACCCTTATCAGTCCTTGCAGGTATTCTCTTTCTCTGGATCTCAGCTGATGTGCAATAGCCAGCAAATACCTGCCATTTCAATAGGTCATTCCTTGACTTCTGAGTCCTTTAGGAGGAAAATTTACAGCCTACAGAACAGACATTGAGTTGAGTAACTGCAGGTCAGGCAGGACATGGACTTTGCTGTGCCAGCACCTCCTGCTGTCACGTAGGAACACATATAAAGGCAGAAGCAGCAGCGCACCTCTTCTCCCTCACTTTTCAGGCATTTAGTTAAAAAAGGAGCATGAAAGGTATTTCTGCATTCACATGTGTGAAGAAGGAGAGAGATTAATTGTGCAACAGTACGCCCACTCGGTGAGTTTGCTCTGGCTGTCACGGCCTGCGAAAGGAAATGCAGGCAGGTCATGGCCACCTCCGGCACACGAAGCATTTGGCAGCTCTACAGACACAGTCACTCAAAACCCGGCATCCTGTGCACACGAGATACAGGCTTCAGTAAGATTTCTTCCAATATGCACTCAAGAGCAAGGATGTGAATTTAAGCACAGCATCAATAAGGCACCGTGGAAGCAGAAACAGAGGCAGCTCTACTGAGAAGCAAGAAGCAGCACAAATGCAGAGCTTTCTTTCAAAAATGTTCACCTTGCAACACAGTTCAACGGTTCAGCTCAGCAACGCCAAATTAACACCAAGAGAAACCAGAGAAACCCACTTGCTCATATGAAATTGTACCAGTGCATTTGCCTGTGTTAGTCACTGCATTCCTAGGAATGCATGGTTTTAAAAAAATATATAACAGAAATTGCAGCGCACACATACAGAAGGCACCAATGGCACTTGCTGTTGAGTACGTTTTCAAGCAGTGCCACCTCCCTGAAGAGCCTGTCAGAACCCAAAGCTTTACCTCACGGTGTCAAGTGTGAGATGCCCACAAAGCTCAAAGGAACATCTGTTGACTGTTGTGACTGGCATCATTGTATTTTTAGTAATTTATTTTTAAGAGAACCCAATCACTATATAACTCATTCTGTAAGGGAGCATTTGCTCTGAAGAAGTAACACACCTGCAACTGAAATACACCCCATACAACTTTGTTCCTTGCAAAGCAACCCCCTTCGGGCAGCATATGGTTGTGAAAAAAAAACCCCCTAAGTTACAGCAAAGATTCTTCTTATGCCTCTTTACAGAATCCTTCAGTAAAATACCTTCTTTTTTGAGTATTACTTGTGACTGCTTACTAATACCACAGCATGCTGAAGACGTGTGTTCCTGAGCCAGAACAATGTATCTGGAGCACAGCAAGTTTGTTAAGGTACATGAGCAAATGAACTCATCTAATGGTTTGTGGTGATCAAAAGGAGGTCTTACACCTCCCACCCCAGATGAGCAGCCCCATCCCTTCCCTCAGACTGTCCCGGCATGCATTAAGTTCCTCCATGAGCTGATTCAAATTGCTCATCAGGCACAAGGCTGCCAGTCTTTTTATCGCTAGGTTTGCTTTCGTAGGGCTACCGAGGCATGCTGGCTCGCAGCAGGGTCACCACGGCTGCCCAAGTCTACCCAGGGTGAGTAAAGAGAGGGCACGGACCAGAGTCCTGGGCAGAGAGAGTCCTCTGAGCAGCTCAGCTGACCCTCAGCATCTCTTTACAGCAGATACTTAGAGGCCAATGTAAGGGGGACCGTATGCTTTGGATGCTTTCTTTTGGGGTAACAGAACATGTTTCTAGGTTGCTGACTCAATCACAGAGCAGATCAGAGGTGGCCAAACATGAATTGTGTAGGAAGCTAATGTAGGCATTCAAAGAGGGGAAGATGTGGTCACATTTCTTTGAATTCCCTGCTAGGCTCCTGCATCACGTATCACCTTGGAGTGACTGCATCTAGGGCAGCACAGCTGCTCTTCTCCTTGAGTCTGAAGAGCTACCTACAACTCACTCATTGGCTCTCAGGTCTCTTTGATCATTGTTATTGCACCTTGTCTCTGCTCATATACATTTTAATAAAAGAAAATAAGCCATTTAAAAATCTCGTATCCAGATTACAGAGGATCTCCAACCCAGCTACGCAGCAGCACAACCTGGAACCTGCAAAGGTTTGCACATCACTCTCCCAGCTATCACCTCACCTGTGCCTGCGAGGTGTCTCACCAACTAATCCACTTAACGAGGGTTTGTTGCCAAGACACACATGCCTGAAAACAAGCCTCCAAGGACAGCACAAGTGCCTACAAGAGGATTATTTGATTACTGTGTGTGTCATGAGCACATGAGAGTGATAAGCAGTTATGCCTGGACTTTAGCAGCAGTGATGCCAATGCATTTATTGCTGAGACAGCACTAGCACAAGTGTTTAATTTTTTGGAGAAGAACCATGAATTACCCACTACACTGAAGCTTCCTGATTTTTACCCCACGAAGTAGCATTTTTCTTCATTGGTAAAACCACACAGTTAACCTGGAAACAGTTGATTTAGACAATTTAGGAATTCTCCAAATAACACTTAAGCAGAGAAACTGATGAAGATAATACGATGGCAATGATCACATTTAACACCAGCTCTGGGGTACCTAGCTGAAAAAAAGGCCTCTCGTTTAGAGTCCTAAAGTAGGGGTCAAAGCATAGCCAGTATAGATGAACTTAAACAGTTTCCCTGTATTCCCTTCTCTGCTTTTACCTACTATCACTTAAGTGATGTGACTGCAAACTCCCTGGGGCAGGAATCCTGTGTACAGCACCCAGCACAACGGCCTCTGATCCAGGAGCCATGCTAAAACACGGTTGTAACATGTCCAGCTAAGGGTCTGCTAACTTAGCTAAGATTAAATTCAGTTTTTTCTCTGCTGTTGAGAGACCAGTTTCTAGAGACCACTGTCAAAAAATATAAAAATGAAGGTATTACAGCTCTTCCTCACACAGTTGTTTGTGATTAACTCTTCCTGATTCACTCCATCTGGGAACGATCACTCAGGAACAGCAAGGTCCACATGTGGAATTAACTGTCAACAGCACTTCCAACTCACACCCCAAACTAATTTTCATTAATTTGCAAATGTACATTAAAAATAGCCGAGAAACATTAAATCTTGTCAGCTACAACCCAAGTGCGCATGGGGCCTATCTGCAGCTGGGGCAGAGGCTGCAGCACAGCCTCCGCAGCCACCCAAGGGCTGCTGCAGCGGGGCCAGCCAAAAAAGCAACTCCCGCATTTTGACAATGGATTCCACAACTCCGAACTGAAAACAAAGAAAGAGCCAAGCTGAGATACTTACAGTTCTGGTGAAAAACGAACAGCGCTTAAAAACTTGCCTCTCTGCCGACCCCAAGACTGCGCTCCCTGTTCTTGTTGTTCTGACCTGTGCCCTCACCCATGGCTGCAAACCAGCTAACCCGAGAGTCTCAGACACTCAGAAATGCAGGCACAATGTCGTAGAAACAAAAAATTGTTGGGGTTGGGTTTTTTCAGCAAGAAACTACGCAGTCAAATTCAAAGTCCTGGGCTGAGGCACTGCCATCGCAGTGGATTACGCTGGTAAAATAAGACTTTTAAGTGGACAAAAAAACCTCAATTTCCCTACACTTTATTCTCAGCAGCAGTTGAAGAGATCCTGCTGATGTTAAAAGACACTCCCCCTTCCCCAGACAGACAGACAACCAAGCCCCAACATTAAAGTTTGGCAAGTGAAAAAGGTCTTTAAAAGAAGACTGCTGGGCAGCCTTAGCTACAGGCACTCCCCACTTCCATTGCCTCCCAACGGCACCGAGGAGAACACACTGCTTGCGGAAGGAACGGGAAAGCCTCCCTGCGCCCCTCTGACTGCCACCAGCACTGCTAGGACAAGCACGAGGAGGACAGAATGGACAGGCAGGGAAAGCATCCTCAACACACATAGCTGTCTGCTTCAAACTTACTGAGATCTTTTTATTTTGAGTTATCAGCTGCTTCTGAATCAATGTGGTAACCAGCAAGGTAAATCTCATGCTTTGTCTATAATATATGGAAAGAAACTGTAAGTCTTAAAGACATCAGCTCATGTGCAGCCTTATGTGACAATGAGCAAAAGCTTTAATGCTTCTAAAAGTCAGGAAATTACTGTGGGTCATGTTTTGAGGGGAAAGAATTAACTACTGCACTAGAAGACGGCAAACTGCTGAGGGCACGGGGAATGTGGCTGTATTGTTGTCAGTAAGGACAGAGACAGTCCAACACACTAATGCAGGCACGTCATTTCAAAAGATCTCATTTCCCCCAAGTGATGAAAACACGAGGGAATCTGACTGGTAAGAAAAACGTTGCCAAGAAAGCGCAATTGAAAACTCCAGATAGTTACAGAGACATTCATTAGACCATCAGTAAATCAGGGGTAATCACATTACCCATTGGAAATACAGAATAGGAATTCTTCTCCTAGAGCAGAAGCGAAGGAAGCAACTAAAATAAAAAATGTATCAGATATTGCTATGAGTCCTTCACAGTTGAAGATGACTACCAAGCTGGTAGTAATCACTGCACATTAGAACTTTGCTACTATTGATGCTAAAAATACAAAGAGGCAGTTATGTGGCCAATACTTGAAAAGAAATTTTTTAAAAGAAATACCAGTTCCTCTGCAGTAAGCACAGGGCAGTGCTACCTAGCCAGGACTTTTAGAACGTATGTTATCCAGTTGTTATCCAGTTGTAAAAAACTAAAGCTCAATAAGGCTAAGAACATTTTAATCGTCTGTTGGTAAAACAAGATGTTTTCAGTCACTCTGGGCAAATACTATGCAATACCCATCGACAGTTACGAAGACTCCTCACATCCCTACTATTTCAATAGTGTGCGTGTATATATATATATATATATATATATAGTTTATATGTAGTGCTCCTACTTTAAATAATGGTTGCACAGGAAATTCAACCAAATTCAGTGTGCTTATGACAAACACCATAACATGGTCAAGTCCCATCAGAGACACGTAATTTGCATGGAGCTGGCACTGCTACCAAAGCTTGACATGCTAGTGGGCAGCACACTTCCCAGCTGTAAAGCCTACCTGAAATACAAACACACTCAGCTGCCTAAAATACACCTCGGTTTATGTAAATAAACAGAGCTCTCAAAGGGTGGCAGGATCTGCCCCAAACACAAGACAGCACAATTGCTCTGACAACATGGTTTTCAAAGGCACAAGCAATTTTATTGTGTGAGACGGTTCATCTCCTTGAAAGACTGACCTGAGAAAAATAACGCTATACTTGGTCTTCTGATCACTAACATATAGCTTAACCTGGTCTCCCTCCTGCATTCCTGAGTTACATAGTGACACAGCTCCTTAGCACACCTCTCTGGAAACTTTTTTTTTTTTAATGGTTTCTGCAATAGTGAAAGAAAGAAGCAGAGTCTGAAGATGTCACGGTCAGCCTGCCTGGCTGAATGCCACCAGACCCAACTGCTGCCTACTGCATGTCCTGGATGCTCCTCATAGGACCTGTTCAGCAGCCAGGTATTACGCATGTAGAGGAAAAACGTATCTGACAGCAAAGAACATCAGGAGGTTGTCAGGATATCCAAGTATCATATTTATAAATTGTGTGGAAAAATGAGCTCGTAGTGAAGTGGTGAAGTTTGCTGATGATACCAAGTTATTCAGGGAAAAACACATGGGCTGATGGACAACTTGTAGGAGAGGGGACAATGACCACAGAGGAATGTTATCTTAGTATTATAATAAACACTTGTACAAAAGCCTCAGGTCAGCAGTGGTCAAAGCAAGCAGAATGACAGGAATTACCAGGAAAGAAATACAGAAGAGAAACAAAACATACATGCACCTACTTCTTCAAGACTGTGTGCCATTTTCATACTGGCTCTAAATACATCTACATGAGCTAGAAAAGCCCAATAAGGATGGAATGGCCGTTAAATGAGGAACGAGAAGGGTCATTCAGCCTGGAAGAGAGAACTGACAACTGATATGATCAGAGTCTGTAAAATCCTAAATGGTACGGTAAAGCAAACAGAGCAACAGTTTGGACTCAAACACAAGAGCTGGGGAGCATGAAATTAATTTAGATGATGCTAGGTTTTAAAAAACGGACCAAGCAAAAGGAGATACTTCTTTGCACAACACATCAAACAGAGGAAATCCTTACTACAGAGCAGTGCAAATGCTAAAACTGTACAGCAGTTCTCAGTGGGATTGGACAAACCCATGGACAGGCATCAAGTGAAAGACAGCCTCTTTGTGCTCTAAGTCCCTGAGCCACAGACCGATGGATGACGTGAAACCACACTTATCATGTTCTTGTGCTCTTCTTGCACCTTCTCTCTGGGTTACTGCTGTTGATCAACACTGGAGCAGACTACCAGGCTACGCAGGCCTATGATCAGGCTCGCTATTGCTGTTCTTGAGCACACCTGAGACTAAGCTGGAATCTTCATTCTTAAGACCTTGAGCTGTCAGACTGCCAGTGCTGAGGACCATGATTTTTGCCTTCAAAAAAACCCAACCCATCCTAGCAAGGTCTCCACTGCATGCAGGCATGGAAGACACACAACCACAGTATCACTGTACACATAGTTCAAAAAACCCCAGTACTGATTTGATACAGAACAAGTTTAAGATTAAAGGGAATAAGGAAAAAATTAGATGTAGAAAGGTTAAAGGAGGATCACGTCATGTTGGTGAAACAAGAAATTCAGACTTTACTCAGAAATTGTTCCACATGCAGGGAGATCAAACATCTCCTGAACGTGCACTTTGCTTTGAAGAACGAAGCAGGTCCTTGGCTGGCAGGACCGGCACCAAGGTGCCAACCACACAAGTGCTGTGGGCTGGGAAGCCAGGAGCCCTTCAGCCCATCACTCTCAAAGCAGGAGTTCCTGCTACGTTTTCCCAGCAAGTGGTTCCTGACCCTCTCCGATGACCTGGCAGCGAAGGGTGCATCTGCTGTACACAGATGCCTAGCTCCTGACCGCCTTCCAGAGATCCACAGAAACACCCAGGTTGGCAGGGACCTCAAAAGATCATCCGGTCCAACCTTTCGTGGGAAAGGCAGCCCAGATGAGATTATCTAGCACTTTGCCCAATTGCAGCTTGAAAACCTCCAACAATGGGGACTCCACCACATCCCTGGGGATGTTGTTCCAGTCAATGATTGCTTTTACTGTAAAAAATTTCTTATGTCAAGAAACCTCTCCTGGTGCAACTTGTACCCATTGTCCCTTGTCTTCTCCATGTGGCTCCTTGAGAAGAAAAGTTTGTTTTTTCAAGTTTGTATTCCCTTTCTCCTACAATACAGAACTTAGAGGAGCAGCAGGTCACAGGTGACCTTTCTCCCAGAGAGGAAAGGCACCTGGCATATGTTTTTGTGGGTAAAAATTGACCATGACACAGCACATAAGGCTGAAAGGCAAAGCCACTGAGATTTTGTTTGACATGGAATGACAGAATGAACTGCAAAAATCTCAAAGGCAAGCCAGAGAAGCTGAAGCGGTGAAGGAAAAAAAAACCCAGATGAGAAAGCTCTTTCACAAAGCAGCCCCTGCCTTCAAACAGGGCTGCACATGCTTTGCTCTGTGTACCCACATACCACTGGTGACAGAAGCTGGGACGTGAACCTGTCTTCTGCAGGTACTGCATGGCAAAACCTCCCCCACTCCACATGAAAGCTTGTACAACCAACTCCTGTACGTCCTCGCAGACTGCCACCGAGAGGAGACTTTATCGCTTTGAACGAGAGCATTTCCATTGCTTTGGGGATCCAGGAGAGGTCAGAGCAGGCTGCCCCTCAAAGCCTGTCAGTGTTCATCTCCTATCAGCTTGGACACGCTCCCGCCCCATCCCTCACTACAAAGCCTGCTGTCGGGCTTGGCAGCAAAAATATTTCTAATTGTAATGCAATACAGTTGGAAAGTCAGAATTAAATAGGACAATATATTGATACGTGGTGACTCCTACCAAACATGCATGCACTAGATTTCCTTAAGCCTCTAGCTCAGAGAAGCACTTGGAAAACCTCCTGAATGCAATCAGAAAGCTTTAGGACAGCAAAGCTCCGGACCAAGACAGAAGTGGTTTTATTGCTCCTCTGCTCGCCCTGCACAGCTGCAGCCACACGCAACAGCTTTCAATTCCTCTTTGCTCTCAAGTTCCAGCTCTTTAGCTGAATCCTTCCAGTTCATCATGCCTCCAGTGCGAGTGGACATCCCTGAGGGTGTGGGGATGGCGCTGAGTGCAGGGGACCACCGCTCAGAGGGTCACACACCCTCCCCAGCTACCGCACACAAGCAGCTGAGCTCCCGCAGGGCCCGACGGAGCCACAGGACTGGTGCTGCCCTCCCAAATGGGCACCTTTAGGGGCCAAACAGCACCTGCCTGGGGGGATGAGTCCCTGAGAAAACTGGCTTTTTGGAAAAATGTTTGCCATATTAAATGGCTGCCCACTCTTCAGTTTTCTGCAAAACAAATTAAGGACTTAATCACATTTCCCTACATTTCAGTGGAAATACTTTGGGGCCTTAGAGCACATTAGAAATACTGTGCTTATGGGAATAACGACCCCAAAATGTCTGTCCTGCCCACATCGGTCAGGGACACAAGGCAGGAGTGATGTCCAAGGCTTCTCCAGTTCATGCACCAAACAGCAGTGCAATGCCACCAACTCCAAACAAGACAACAGTAACTACAGCTCCTGCCTGGCTCTTCTCCTTACAGAAGACAACCGGGACCTGGGATGAGCTCTGCAGCGGGGGAGCACGAGCGGTGAGCAGGAGGCTGGTGTGTAAAACAGGCTCTGAGCGCAGCTTTGTCAGGCCAAGACCATAAGCTGAGAGTTTGCTAAAGTGCTGGGAAAGGATCGCAAAAGTTCGCTTGGTAAAAGCACAGATCAAAGGTGTCCTACAGAAAACTGATCTGTCATTTCTTCGGTAAGCCTTAAGATTTTTAGTTGCTGAGGAAAATTCATGCAAAAAAATCTTCTACTGTAGATTTTAAGTTTATAACCCATTCTTCTACATGTCTAAAATGCTTACCAAACACAGAGCCACATGTAAGTGCCTGTGACCACAGCCTAATGACTGCTGCTCACACAAGTTAAAAAATATGGTTCTTGCTGTGAAGTCTAATGGAAATACAACTTCTTGACTGCTAGAGTAAGCCCTCAGAGGCTGTATAGCCCATGAAAAACTACAGCTCACTCAAAATCTGGATACTACAATATACTAGCCTAAACAGAAGATACACTAAAATAAAGGAAAAAGTAACGTTTTTTGGCTTTGTGGCTGCAGATTCCTTGATAAATTGCATAATGTGATACGCGGGAAACAGCTTCCTCATGAGTCACGAGCACAAGCAGGAATTGGCTGTATTTAGAAAAGCTGATATTTCTACCAAAACTTTAGCAGGAAGAAACAAAATGACACAACCCAAACAGAATTCTTTAAAATTTTTTTGGGCATGCAGCAGCAAAGCACTTTCTGAAGGCAGTGCCACGATCAGGCCACGGGTGTTAATTAGGGAAGCTGAGAGACACTGTCACAGCAAAGCTCTTATAGTAAAAGCAGGTCACACCCTCTAACTGTGAACCAGTATTTCCGTGTGTCTAGACTCCCAAGTTTTCCTCTATACAAAAAAATAATGCACAAAATTTCAGGTATAGAACAGTGCTTTATTTCTTATTCCTGTTTTCCTAAGTATGGGCCATTGGCAGTGAACATAGTGTAGAAGTTTAATTATTACAGATATTTTCCTTCACTGTCCTAGGTAAGAAGAGTTTATGGTGATATCCTATTTTAACCTGACGAAAAATCTTCTAATCTATTTTCAGTAAATGACATTTTACCAAATATAGTTACTTTTCACTTTGAACACTAATCTGGTCAAACAAAATTCTGCCTGCCTAGGGACCATGAGGGACCCACTGGTACGTGTTTGGTGTACAAAAATGCAAGACAAGCTGGTTGTTTGCTAATGGGAAAGGATTATTGATAATCTTGTCCAGTTTGTTTCCCCCTTTTCCCTTAAAGTTCACTTGGCCATCTAATATTTTTTCCCTTTTTCTTTCCTTTTTAATACAGCAAACTTAGGTTGGGTTTTGCTAGAGAAGACACCTGTTACTGCAACGGCTCTCATAGAAGCTGTCAGTTATAGAAACTCAACAAGATCCTTCTCTTTCAGGATGACTGATTAGAAAGGGTACACCAGGGACACACAACATGGCAGAAACTGTAGGAGAATCCAGTTTTGACAGCCATTTTCCTTGCTAGAAGCCATGAAAGTCTGGGCAACTCTATACTGGAACCAAATGCCTTTTATTTATTTGTACAGGCTTGCAAAGCCAGGCGTAGGCACTGACTGTGGTTCCACTCCAGTCAACTGAAGCTTTGTAGCTGATCACAGAAACATGACTACATGTTTTATTTCCAGACACCATAAGGACAGACTATATTAGTAACCTTGAGCTCACAAACAACCCCAGGTGTACAAATGAGGTGCACACACAGACAATGACATTGAGCAGCTGTATTTCACATTCATGTAGCTCATTACAACAAACCACTTGCAAGCTGTCCTACAAAACACATAGCAAAACAGTGATAAAAGCATCCGGAATTGAGGCATTTAGACTTCAAGTTTCAGGGTGATTTAAAACAATAGAACCCAAGAAGTCTTGGCAGTATCCGTTCACAAGTCCAAAAAAAGCTTTGTTTTTATCATCAAACTCCAAAGATGAGAGCCGAGTAGCTGCCTCAAAGCCAAGGAAAAGGGATCTGTCTCACTTCTGATCGGCACAGAGGGACCCCAGCCAGAAAAGCACCCGCTTCATTCCCAAAAGCAAAAATCTGCCGCAGCTGCCTGCTGAAACAACCCCATCTTACCTTCAAGGGGAATTGCATAAAGCTGCTCCATGAACATTGCTGCTTCTGCTTCTTAAGCTCCGCAATCAGTGCTGCTCCTGGCTTCCTCCCGCCTTCTGCTCACGCACAGATGTGCAGGCAATAATGCATGGGGCTTGTTTTTAAACTTTTCCCCCTGTGCTCCTGATTGGTCCCATGTAATGCCCATGTGGGTCTACAAATGCACAAAGGTTTCTATCCTTTCTAAAATCAAAGTGTCAGTTTTGCTGCTGTCAGACCACTATTTTTGTACATATAAGGAAGTGGCTGTTGATGTTATCTGAATGCGCTTCCTGTTTTATATGTATATGAGCAAAAATAATGTCACATTAAGCTAAACTGCAGTCTCAAAAAGCTCAAGTCAAAGCCGCTAAGCAAAATAATATAAGCACAGCTCATCTGTTCACTGTCTACCCCAGTTTGCGTTCACTTAATTGATTTTTATTAAAATTCCATATTCTCACAATAAAAACTATCCTCCCCAATCCTCGGGGGAAAAAAAAAAAAGCTGTACCCCATACTAGCGCTGCTTCCTACCGAGACTCTCGGGACCAGTCGAATTACAAAGGGCTCGGTGGATGCTGACAACCCTATCTCAAACATCACACAGGTGAAAACGCAGCCAGCAGCCAAGCGAGGCCACAAGACAATTCTGGCTGAAATTTGGGTTATTCTTGAATGTGAGTAGATACTTTTTTCTTAATGAAGAAGGAGGCTTTTTTGTGTTTCATGTACACACAGACAGTCCAGGAAGCGGCCGTGTAGGAGTGCTGCATTCCAGAGCTGATGCTACACAGCTCAAAGCTGAAGGAATCTTTCTAATTGGAATTTAGTGCTTTTCTGGTTACTTTAAAGCAGAGCAAACAAACGTACCGACTAAAAATAAAACCTGTTTTGCTGTAGAAGTTCTTCTCCTCTCGCAGAAGAAAACAGCAGTAAAACATGGAGGCACCAAGGAGGAGAGCTGCCAGCATCAATGCTACAACTTCTTATCCCCCAAAGTCAGAACTGTCATTGCCAGGAGGTCCTGCAAGGTGCCGATTCATTCACTTCCACTTTCAAACATTACTGACTGCAGAACTCAGAGATGAACCATGGCTGGGAGTGAGGTGAAGCCATTTGCACTTTCTAGTTTCATTATACTTTTCACGGCAACTCCTTGGATATTAAATGCAAGTTATTTTTTATATATAGCAAGATTATGAAACTTCAGGTTTTGCTAGAGGAAACCAGAAGAATCTTTTCAGATGCATAAAGTAAATGAAATACTAAAAATGAAAGAAAATTTTCTTCCCTGTGGACTTCATGGCACAACTCTGATATATGTCTCTGAGACTGTCAGCAATCTGAGTACAGCTGGTCTGCACTTTGAGAAACGTTTAAGTACTGTCTCTAAAATATCAATGAGTTATAGTGTGTGATGTAAGAAAGATGCCTTACAAACATTAGAATTTAAAAATGTTTAATGCAAAGATTTTTTTGAACCATTTAACATCATAGTACCTTACTTTACCTCATTAAACAGTTTTGGATCATTTAATTTTCATGCAAAAGTTATGTTACAGCCAAGAAACGGAGCTGGGAATATAAACCAGGTGTCTTATTTCGTGATGGAAGACCGAGAGCTATCACAGCAAAATTAAGTAGTGAGACCTAGAACTAGCAAAGTCCAATTTGCTGCATATTTATGTCCTGGCGTTGATTGATTTGAAAGTCTGTAAACAGGCAAGCTTCAGAAGAAGTTTTTCCTGCAGCTGGGGCAGCTGCATCACCCTTGTGTGTATTCTCACATGCCTACTAAAGCACAAGTTCATGCTACAGCCTTTTGCACTGTTGGAGCAGCTACAGCACCTCTTCTCCCTTCCCAGCCACTGTTGTGAAAAGCAGGGATGTAATGATCTTTGTAACCCCTCCCGCTATTCCTTTAAGCTTGGATGAAATCAACTTTAAATGCTACAGTTTAAGAACAGACTGACATCGAGAGTACAAGCCTTGTTTCCAAACCTAAAAACCCCAATAAATATCATAGGTGCACCCACCGCTGGACATGCTATTTGACCAGCTCAGTGGAAGTATGCGGGTTTCTGTAGCTAGTGACAGAAGATGATAGGATCAGCCTCACGTTCAGCCAAATTTCATTTCCCAGAACAAACAAGCAGGTTCCCATTTGCTGCCTGATCAGGGATGCCTTTTACTGAGAATCCCTATCAAGGCTCTCTCCCACACTTCAGGTGTCTTCATAGCTCCTTCACTGCATGCCACACCTGCACCAAATATCAAACAAGCTTCCTGAGAAAGGAGGAATCAATCCAGATATTAATTTAAATCTGTTGCCATTAAGCATCCTTCAGGAACTGACTATTTCCCTACAGCAGCCTCCCAGCGCCAAGCTCTGCTACGGAAGCCTCCAACTCTGCCATTAACACAGGAGCCTTGACTCTGCCTGTACCTCCCCTTCTGTAGTCACACCCTGGAAGGCAAAACAGCACCATGAATTTGGAGGTTTTTTGGAAGGCTAGTGTATCTTTTTTTTTAAAGACATTTTTGGCAAAGAAGTATTTTTTATGTCCTTCCTTACATATTTCTAAAATCCCTCATGAAACACATGGACTGACAAAGACCTATAACATCCAACAAGCGTCTCACAAAAAGTGGCCAGGATACCATTCATTCAAAATGAACATCAGACATCTGATGGCATTTATTCGTTCAAGTGCACCAAACACACCTAATTCTTTCAGCTTTTATGCTTTCATTTTAAATCTCTGAAGAAAACCTGTGTTGGGGGGGGGGGGGATAGAGATTCAGAAGACATTCCAACAGCTGTCTGAATACGAGCCAGCAGTGTGCCCAGGTGGCCAAGAAGGCCAAGGGCATCCTGGCCTGTACCAGAAATAGTGTGGCCAGCAGGAGCAGGGCAGTGATCATCCATCCCCCTGTACTGGGCACTGGTGAGGCCGCACCTCGAGTCCTGTGTTCAGTTTTGGGCCCCTCACTACAGGAAAGACCTTGAGGGGCTGGAGCGTGTCCAGAGAGCAGCAACGAAGCTGGTGAGGGGCCTGGAGCACAAGTCTTATGAGGAGCAGCTGAGGGATCTGGGGTTGTTTAGCCTGGAGAAAAGGAGGCTCATCAGCAAGAAGCACTGCAAGAATCCCCAAGGGTCTCTAAAGAGCCTGGGAGCCTCCCAGTGAGCGGGGTGGCAGAGGTGGCACCTGGGTACAGTCCAAGGAGCACAGCACCGCCGCTCTGCAGCCTCACTGCCACAGCAAGACGAGAAAGAGGAAAGGGAGAATAACAGAGAAAGGAAATATGAGCTGCAAAACAAAAACTCAAGAAATGGCTAGCACAGCAAAAAGCCCTTGGGGAAAGCCCCCGGTGCGGTCGCTCCCTTCCTACAGCAAATCACTGACACAGCAGCATCAACAGGCCAACGGACAGGGCAAATGTGCCGGTGTGGGTGAATCGGCACCCGTGCAGAGGGATAACGCATGGCCACGCTGCACAAGTCCCTTTTCTTATCTTGCTGTAAGAGGAATCTTATCATGAAAGAAAGTACCAACAGCACACATTTCTCGAATCAAGCTAACCTCTGTGGCTTCGGCAGGTACTGCCAGCCATGCTGGATGTACAAGGCGCTCCTGCCTGCACCTCTGCTCTCCCCCCCCACAGACCCTCCTGCCCACTGGAGCAGGCTCACCCCAGTCCAGCTGGGCTCTGACCCACAACAGGAGGAGGGATGCCCAGAACTGGCAGGATTGGATCTTTTAGTGAAATTCAGCTAATATCCCAAGCCAAAATCCAAGCTCTGTGTGTGTGTAGTGCAAAAACAGCCATCCACAAGTTAAGAGAAATATGAGATTGTATTTTAGATGAAAGCAGCTCATTTTGCTAAGCTCTACGCAAAGAAATATATGTACCTATTTCTATCCTCCCTGCCACAAAGCAAAATCTCAATATTCACACTTATCTGAAGGCCACATCAGAATCCACAAGCACAGATTTCAGTAGGACAGCGTATCATCATTGTTCTACAACAACCCATAAAATCCAAAGGTTGCTCACTTCCTCTCCTAATATAATAGTACAATGTACTTACAACTTCAGTGTTACTCAAATCACGCAAAAAAAACCCACCCCCCCATATCAAAACCTTTTAAAGAGCAAAGAACTAGACAACTTATTTATGCCTTTGAATAGTCACTTGTTGAATACATGCCAGAAAATTTTATTCTCACATGAAGCTTCTGATTTCTAGCTGAACTAAGTAGTTTTGGTTTTGGGGTTTTGTTTTCTCATTTGGTGTTGTGTTGTTTTTTGGGTTGTTTTGTTTGGGGTTTTTTTTTAAATAAAGAAAACATTTATATCTACAAAGAAATTTCTCAAAAATGGCATATGTGGTGTCACAGCAAGACTCAACTTCATAAAAAGGAGAACCACATTGAAACACAGAAACAAGTTAAAAAGAAATTAAGAGGAACATCTAAAAGGGTAAAACACATGCCAGTGGCAAAGACATCATTTAAATAAACCATGACAGATTCCTAGAGAAAGTGGTTATCATGTATCAAATATGACTAAAGATTTAGAAATAAACTCATCTGGTTTAGGAACAGAGTAAAGGACTCAAAGTCTTGCAGATTTTTAAATCCTGCAGATTGATAACTGATGAAATGTAACAGGAGGTAGAACCAGCTAGGTTTCCCCATGGCCGGGGGTATTGGTGGGGTATCCAAGGAAGCGTGCTACCACCCACACCACCCAACCTACATGATCCGTGGCGAGACGCAGCTTGCAGGCGTAAGAAGTTATTCTGCATAACAAAAGATTAAACCTGATTGCAAAGAACTGCAAAAGGACCTCACGATACCACGCGATGGGGTGCTAGAACAGCAGATATGACTCAGTGAAGATAAAAGGCAATATAATGACCAAAGGGAAGAACAACTCTGAAACAGCTATTGCTGCTCAGGGAAAGGATCCCAGAGTTAACAGAGATGAAAACACAACTCAGTGCTCATCAACAGTCAAAAAGGCAAAGCTTTACAAAATATTATAGAAAAGAATAAGCAAAAAAATTGTTAAGAGCTGTTAAAAGATAAAATAAGAGGGAAAAGACATCATTACATCAGTGTGTGTATTCACAGAACATGTGCGTTTTGAAGCATACGGGCATTTCCACCCACTGATCTCAAAAAATACACAGTGTAACTGAAAAAGATTCAGAAAATGAAATAAGGATAACCAAGACCGTCTGAGAGTCCTGGCTCTGTCATCCCAAAGCCTTGCATTAATTCTCCTGCCGGTCTCCTCACAGGTCCTGCTACATCACCTTGTTTCCCAGTGCTGTGGGAGCTGCTGCACCCAAGTGTTGAGCACTGCTGGCAGGTGCACAAAGGCTGTATTGCTCTGGAACAAGTCTTCATAAATTGTATCCTTTAGAAAAGCATCCCTATTTTCAACACAGTCACGACTGCAGCTTTTAAAAGCCGTTTACACAGCTTGAATAAGAGAAGTGTCATGGCTGGTAATGAAGTCAGATTTGCTCTAAGATGTGAGGCACATCCTGCTCTACTACCTACCAACCAGAGTATTTATTTTGTCATCTTCTAGATAGCCTCAGTAGCCCCCAAGAAAATAAGAGAAAAATCAACGTAATGCTGAAAAGAAAAACAACATGGTATAAGGCACTATACAAACATGTCTTACTGTCCATAATATTTTTCTTGTTCAGGATGGCCTCTACCACTTAGTATTTAAAAGAATGCACTTTCTTTTAATATGGCAAAGCAAGGAAAGTTGACTGCAAAGAAAAGAGGTTTCATCTCAGCTCTAATAACATCAGGATTCAAATAAATCCTGTGTTCTTTCCCTCTCAGTTGACTTAGCTCGTTTCTCACAAGAGTAGTAGCAGAAATGCTCAGTGCACCACTCAAGCTATGCTGAGGAGGAATAAGTCATTACATACCCCTCATCCCGCACCTTCCAAAGGGAGCGAACACAGCATCTTGTCTGGAGAAGGAAGCATGGAGCAGAACAACACACAGTTACAGCGGCACCGATCAAAGCAGACAGCTATCCCCCCAGCCCCCCAGAATTTCAGCCTGGTGTTTGAGAGGAGTGTGCTACATCCATAAGTTAAAGAGAAGTTTTAATTTTACTAGGGAATTTCATCGGTGCAAAGGAGCTCATGGTTGATTTATGTTCTGAAGCCCAAAACTCATGCTGTCATCTTTGACAACTGGCTTCTGAGACCTAAATATATGCAGGAACATTGCTTTACCTTCCCAGTGTGACACGGAGAAGTGTATTTTAACCACCCATTTCTTAATCCTATTGTGAACCAAGACAGACGAAGGTGGAGGCCGAGCTGTACTGCAGCAGACGACCTCAGACAAAGTGAGGGTAATGTCCTCCTGCCCGTGGGTAACAACTCTGCCACAGCACTCAGCACAACTGCTTGGTTTATTTGTTGAAGACACATTCTGATTTTCACCATACACGAACCACCTGACAATGTGCTTTGACATACTGCGTACCCCTGCTTTTGACCCGTTCCCCAATATAAAGGTACATTTTGCTTTGTAAGAACTCCCTCCCGCCTATCCATGACACGTCAGTATTTCAGACTGAACACAGCCTATGGCTCTCTGTGTCCCAAAGGTGATTTATTTTTCTTTATGCCTTACCCTGACAGCTGAAACATGGCACTCTGGCAGGTAGTGAGATGAGCAGTCCTAGTCTCACCTTGCATACAACCAGGCCGCTAAAAACCTGTCTCATAACTCACTACCAGCTCTTCTCTTCCAGGAGCAGCAAAGGTGAAAACTATAGGGGACAGGAGAGTTGAGTGCCTGAGAGGGTAAAACAAGAAGGTACTGTATGTACTCTGGCATCTGGCTGCCTCATGAAGATCCACCACAGCCACTCGCTCTGGTGTAACTGTAAGAAATTAAGTACAGAGGCAATAAAATTGCCCAGTGAGGAGGAGCAGCTCTGCTTGCGTTCACTACAGACCCCGCAGCAGCTGACATACGGGACGTACTTCCCAGGCAGCAGTTGGTGGCACGCACAGACTGGGAGAGATTTACCTACAGATGCGGTATACGGCCAGCCAGCTTGCAGGATTTAAGCCGAGATGTAAATAGAGAAAGGACGGGATTTGATTGTCACTCCCATCACACCTTGCCAGTGCAGGTGAAACCCAGGCAGCTGAAGGCTCCACTGAACCCCTCTTAGTCCAGAAGCAGCTCCATACATCTGCAGCTCCACAGATTCATTTGCCCAGAAATGCCATCTGCTTTAGCAAACAAGCACATTGTTTTTCCAAGGGAAGCTTAAGGAGAAAGCCATTTCCCCGCATAACCTGGTAATAATGCCTTGGTGTGACACTAAGTGGTAGGTTCATTAATAATTAAGAGTTTCTCACAGAAAGGAACACAACCCTTGAGGGCAGGTGTTCTCAAACAGAAGGAACACACTTGATAACACTACTGACCAAAACGACTTTTCTAATTTACTGATAATTTTTTATTTACTAATCACTAAAAGTTCATGACTTTCAGTGCATTAAAACCTATGAAAATGGCCTTTACGCTAAAGGTCAAAATGCCACTCCTAAGAAAAATCATCAGTACCAGGCAACAAAAGGGATTGTTGCCTTAAAGGGTAATGAAGTTTGGCAAAAAATACCCCCCCCGCATTCCAGCTTGTCCTCAGATATAAAAGGGCTGGGGGCAGCTAGGCTTAGATTCCAAGTGATGTCCAATTCAACACTACAATTCCGGTCACATTCAATATACATTGAAATATCACGATTTTGGATGCACAAATAGCGTAATGTACTTTCAATCTAGTCGTGTTCAACAAACTATCACGGCTAGATTTTAATGAACAGTACAGTTTATTAAAACAACAGAAGCGCAGGTTCTTTTGGATTGCCAGCGATAAATACACTGTCTGCAAAGCATGTGCAAGTAACAAGAATATGAATAACACAGTTGACTACAAATGCATTAAATTATGGAAAAACTCTAGAGATTTCTAATTTTCCTGGAGAAGCACTCGGTATAACCGAGGGTTCGAATCTTACCCAATAGGCACCCCTATGGAGGGGAAGAGAGGTTCAGACCGTCGACCGATCCCAGAAGTCAGCGATGTCCTCCCGACTTGTCTACAATGGTGTCTTCCCTAGCATTCCTCCTCTTAAGCCCTTTTATACTATTTTCTTATTTTTAGGTGGAACTTGAATGACTCTAGTCATACATACCTTTATTATGATTGGTATAAAATCTCCTCGCTTACTTTTAAAGGTATACACTAGAAAAAATTCAGAGTGGATGCTTAGTGAGGGGTGGTCACACCTTGAAGGCGGGTAGCCACCAAGCTCCCCTGGTGTTGGTAACACCTAAGGTTGCAGTTATGTTGCTTAGGGAATGGAACAGATTTCATGTATATCTACCACATTCCACCCTGGAAGTTTACCTTCCCTTAAGAGGGGGACATATCAATAAGTCACCTCCAGCAATCATTCCACAGAGAAGCAAAATTCCTTTTTTTGTATTTATACTGAAACCACTATCTTCACATTGTCTGTTTTTGAGTTTTGGGTACCTTTTTCCAGCTGTTTCAGGGTAAGATTTCCTTTCCTTCTTGCCTGGGTTCCTAAACCATGGCCCCTCCTGCCTTTTCAGACATTCAGTAAGGTAGTATATAAACTTTTATATAAAATGTATACATGTATTTCTACATAAAGATCTCTCTAAAAGATACATAAAATCCCTTGCAGGTTTTGACATAGTATCATAACATTGGAGGTGTAGGCAAAGTAGCCAAAAAAAACCCTTACTGACCAAATATTTTGAGAGGATTTGTTAGAAATGAAAATATTTTAGCCAGACTATCTATAGCTTTCCTTTCAAAGGATGAATTTGGAGTCACCTTAATTCTAAGGTTTTTTTAACATTTTCTACTTTCATGGTGCTTTAAATGCTTAAAATTCTACTTAATACTTCTACTTTTGTTATTTGCATTGTGACTCCAGGGAAAGCTCCAAGCAGAGTCTGGTCCACATGAGCCTCATGCACCCATACAGTAAGAGCATGTTCTCATTCAATGACTCCCCACTGCAAACCTTCCCACCGATGGAAGGGTTTCGGCAGACCCCACCAGTTATTGCAAGTCTTTAAGCGCTTCAGAAAACCTCTCACGTGCTTCTACTTCATATCCTATGGCATTGGAAATAAGTTTTAAGTAATGTTTCATTTCAGCCAGGAAATTCTGTGCATGACTGAGGAGAATAGGAAAAAGGAAGAGATCGGATTGAAGGGTAAATTTACAGCATCAGCAGCTGCACCAACAGCTCTCCAAGAATATCCAGAGCTGCAGCCTGCTACCTCTGCCTAAAGGGAGGACTTCATGCTTCTTCACAAAGCTGTGAGTTACAAAACATACTTATTTTTAACAGAGAGAATACAATGCTATAGTGAATAGACTCTCCCCAACTCAAGGAACAATGTATGTCGCATCCTCACATACTGTTACGGCTTTTTAAAATTAATTCAGCTCGTAGCATCTAAGCAGACAAGCAGATATCTGAGCAGAATTTTGAAGGAGGAAAGAATTCAGACAACATTGGTCAAATGAATGGGTGCCAAAACTAGAGGCAGGTAAGACAGGAACTTCAGTTTATTACCAATACAGGATGTAAATATTATAATGCATTGGCTAAGAGGTGCTGATTTCCACTGTTCCTGAAACAGTAAGACACCATGACAGCAGTATCTGACAAGATACATTGCTGCCTCGGAGTGGCAAAGACATCAGGATTCAAAACAGAGACAAATCCGCTATTTCCTCTGCTTGGTACTCTTGCACTACCAAAACCACTCTTCTGTAGAAAATCCAGAATCTGGATATTCTCGAAACATCACTGAACCATCCATCTTCAGCAACCACCCAGATACAGCAGTGGAGCAAAAAACAGCACTTCACTGTATTAGCCAAGGTTGCAGATAATTTAATATTCAACAGTGTGGAATACTTAAATATTGCCTGGTTTATGAGGGAAAGAGTCCAAAACAGGACAAAAGAAAAAAGCACAGTGGCTCAAGCCCAAACCCTACGGGACCCATCAGTTCACATAACAGGCTTTAACCTCAGAGATTCTGTGCTCATTCCTAGTCAGTGTTGCATCAAAAGCATCAGAAGAGGCCAAAAGTAAAAGTTGCAATCCTCTTGGGAAAGCAGGCAGATGGCAGAGAAAACCTGGAAGAATCAAATTCACTTTCCTGGCTGGGAAGCTCAGTGTGCTGGTCTGTGACTTGTGTCAAGGCCTTAAATACACTTAATTACAGGTACCTTCTCCCCTTTGGTGCCCACAACAGTAAATCAGCACTTGTGTCAATCCATGAGCACCAATGGTAACGGCAGATTTTAAACTGTTATTGTAACAGCCTGTATTTACAAGGCAACAGATGTGATGGATAAAAACCTCCAAATCCTACAGAGATCATGTTAAAATCATAGTTCCTAAAACCAAAAATTACCTTTCCTTTTCCATCTGCTTTTCTTCCCATCTTTGTTACTGCATCCATCGCTGCTGCTGCTGCTGCTGCTGTTCTCAGAGCTCTGAGAGTCGGACTGGGCATCGCTGCTCTCCTCTGAGCCATCAGAGAGCTCCTTCAACCCGTCTGGAACGTCCTTCTGCAAATGGAAAAAACAGATATAGTTACCCACTCCACAGTAAATTCTCCCAATTAACAAAATACTTAAAAGTAGCAGTTTTCTTTATTTACCAAGCACCGATTGTGGATTTTTTTTATGCTGCAATGTCAGAACTCCTTAGCCACTGGCCTCAAACACTCATGCAGCCTTCTGTGAGCCCATATGAAATATTTAACACAATCCCAGCTGTCACATCTTTTACACTGCCCTTGCCATTACTTCAAAGGTATGCTCTTCCTTAACTTCCCCATCCCTAATCACTAACTCCAATACACTCCCCCTTTACGAGCAATCCAGTCCCTTTTTTAACTTCATGATAAAAGAAAAACAGCTCAGTGCCCCACAATCCCACATAACATTATTTTTCCAACCAGGTGCTCAGCAGCTCCCTGCCTGCCAACACAGGTCCTTGCAAAAACGGAGCTGGGAGGTGTTTCTGCGTGGGGAAACGGCAGTGGGTTCCCTGCGTTCACCTGCGTGGTTTTAGGCAGATAACAGCCAGCAGAGAAAACCGGCAGCAGTTTTCACCCTGTCCACACCTAAACCCAGACTGCCCTCTAGTGATTATCCTGCCGGATTCAGATTGTAACCTACATTGGAAATTAGCAATAACAGACTGTTTGCTGCTGAGGTCGTTAACGTCACCACCGCCCAAGCACCCAAAACAGCTCCGGACACCTCGCAGAGGTGCTGAGCCGAGAAGGGCAGGACGGCGGCTGGAGGCACCAGCTCATCCCTACCTGACACCGGCCACCCTCGTACCTGCACCTCCGCTTCTGTTCCATCACTATGGCCGAGTCATACAGCATACCTGAAACTATGTTATCATCCTGAATTCCTCATTTGTACGGTAACTGAAACTTTAAATGTTTACTGTACAAGGCAAACAGGACAGTGGTCATAACAGCTGGACAAATGAATAGGTCTGTGTGCATCAGACGGGGAAAAATCCTTCTGTTAATAGCCACTGGAAAAAGTAAATCAAAACACCTCTCCCTTCAACAGGAGACAACTGATTTATTGTCCTTTCTCTGAAATAGAGCTATGAGTAATTTCCACATGTAAGGCCAAAAAGTACTTAAGACAACACAAGTGTTATCAATGTAATTAATTCCAGATTTCTTCCATCAGCAAGGTGAACTAATAGGTTCAGATATTCAATTGTATTTTCATCCTGCACTTCAGAAATAAAGTTCTTTTAACTGCACATTAGAAGTTACTTGTAAACCACAGTGGAAGAGAAGGTATCACCAAAAGCAAAAAAAAAAAAAAAAAAATCTTTATATCAAAAATCACCAAAGCTGACAAAGCTTAAGCTTGCATATTCCAATGCTGACACTCCTTTCATTAAACCTCCTTTATAGCTTAACCTTTGGAAAGACAATTTAGTCACCTGAGATGCAGTAACTGCACATTTATTTATTTCAGTTTTTTCAAGATATCTCTTTCAAAGTCTTCTGCTGAGAGGAGATGAAGCCTCAACATGGGTTGCCTTCACCTCCTGCCAGGTTTGGGGAACACACGAGGAGCTGGAAAACCTGGACTTCTTGGCTTTTCCGGTGGGTAAAGAAGACAGAGCCAGACTCTTCTCAGTGGTGCCCAGAGAAAGGGCGAGAGGCAACAGGCACAAACTGAAACACAGAAATTCCACTTCCACATAAGGAAAAACTTCTTTACTGAAAGAATGATGAAACACTGGAACAGGTTCCCAGAGAGGCGGAAAGTCTTCATCCTTGTAGGAATTCAAAACCTGACTGGACAAGGTCCTGAGCTACCTGCTATAGTTGACCCTGCATTAAACAGTGGGTTGGACCGGATGATCTCCAGAGGTCCCTTCCCACCACCACCACCATCCTGTGATTCCAACATCCCCTTGCTTCCACAGACAACAGCCCCATTAGCTCACAAAGCCCGTACAACGTCAGCGACTCCCCTTCCAGCTAAGCCTCTTCTGACCAGTGAAAGGTTTTCACCAGCATCTTCTGATGTGGTGTCCAGTCCACACTGTGGATCCTGCATTCTCTTGAATTTTCCATGCAAGACATCAGTACAAGATCTTCATTAACACCAACTCCTCCATGCAGCTGCAGCTCACTGTATTGCAAGTTCTAATTTCAAAGAAAACGAAGAACCCGAATTGCACCCTCAACTGCAGAACTGTCTTCTCTACATTAAAATTGTTCTTCTTTCAATAAGTAAACTTACTCCTTTTAGTGAACCATACTCAATAATAAAATCTGGTCTCTTAGCTATCAGTCCCATAAATGCATCCAGTAAGATGGCGTGCACTGTGGTAAAAGTTTCACTAGTCAGACGTCTCCAAATACCAGGTCAAAAAATCTTCCTCCAGACTGGAATCTTCCAGGCTGCTGGTGAACAGCAAATTCACTACATAGCATGGAAAAATTCAAAGGTAAATGCACAAGGGCAGAACTACAACATGATCATCCAAATAGGGACAGATGCTATTTTGTGTTGAACATTAGCAATGAATTTGGGACCAAGAAATCTGAAGCTGGCAGGCAGAAACACACTTGGAAATCATCAAGCATAAAAACACAGTTGGGATGGGAGGTCTATGTGAAGGTCAATGAACCAGCATACTGGACTTCCAAATAATGCACCCTGCAGCAACTCAGCATGGCTGGTGGTCACTGGGATAACGGCAAACCTCAGCGCAAGCAGGGGCCGCATGGTTACTGCTGTGCCATGCGACGGGGAGCTCATGGGCTGCGCCAAGAGCAAGTGTGGCTGAAGGAGGGGGACAGGAAGCATCTGCAGCTGCCCCACATCCTTCCTCAGGCAAAAACATCCCCAATGTTCCCACCTTGATGGCAGTGATGCAGAGGAATCCAAAAGAGAAAAAAGTCTAAGACAAATATATACAATGTATGTGCACCTCACATAATGGTTTTGTTTAGATTTTTCTACTTTTTACTTCTTTGATCTTTTCTTTCTCAGCCTCCTGCCAAAATGACTCCAGTTTCTCAGCGTTAGCGCATCAACTTTCAGTCTAAATCCTACAAGTGTACATGGAAGGTGAGAGCGTTGACCTCACTAATATTTGCCAGTCATCATTTTTTTCAAACCAAAGTATGGAGGAAGCAATAAATAAAAACACATAGAGACACAAACCAGATAAGCAGGGGGTACCAGCAACAACGCCGAAGACCAAGAGGCTCCAGTCACTAACTGATGGGCCACCAGGACCCTCCACCAGCATAGCTCCGGAGAAGGCCAACATGAACTTTATCAGTAATACAATGGGGGAAACAGGAAAATGAGGATTTGGGATATTGGCGAGGGGGAGATGTGGGATAATGCAAAATTTATACAGGAAAGTTGGGAAGGGGATGGAGGAGGATCCAAGTTGGGGAATAGACAGAAAGGGGTATGGAAAGGGGCCAGTGGCATGTAGCCAGCAGCAGGTCAGGACATGTGTCCGACCGAGCCCTGCCCTGGTCACCACTGTCTGCCCTGTCCTGTCCCACTCATACCCCACTTCTTCTCCTGCCTGCTCCGCTCATTTGCCCTGATCTGGATTTGCCAGGAATGACAAGTTTTGCCCAACTGCCAATTTTCCTCCCTCTCCGGGAGTATTTCACTGTCCATTACACACTAAATGCCTCTAATCTTTTCCTTAAGACCATCTTTGCCATGCACTCTACTAGAAATCCCTGCCTTAGGCATACTTTGCCTTCTATTTAAGAAAATGACATTCATTTTCTCTATTTATCTGTTGAACCTCAATATGTCAAGTGTTCTCTTAAAATGTGAATCCTTCCAGGCACAGCTGAGCCTTGGCATGTACCTGTACAGCCTGAAGCAAAATCAGACCCTCAAAGCTCACCCCACACACACAGCCTTTGCAAACCATGAAAAATACCAATTACAAGAAACTCAAATACCAGAAGTTACCAAAAATTCAGCACTTTTGCTACAAGTATTTAAAAGTCATGGTAATTTGTTTTATTCTGTAGTATTTAGGACTACTTGGAGTTAATTTTCCCCAGGGGTCCAAGCAGACTGTTCAGGCTGTATGAGAAGCAACCAACATATCCTCGCTCGGGCAAACGCAACTTGCTGCAAGATTTAGAGTTGCTGCAGCAGAGCATAGCTGGCTGATTTGGGGTATTATACATCCCTTCAGCACCAGAGCAAGTCTGGAGGATCTAATCATTTTTAGAGATTAAATGTTATTCTTTGCTTCCCCCTCCCCATGCAAAGCTTGGCTATCGTCTCTAAAACACTGAAACAGTCATTTTGGGATTCAGTTTGCTCTTTGTATCATTACTGTCAAGCCTGAGTGTGTCCGAAGTTGTACACCTCCCATAACCACCCTGCTTGCTGCTGTCAAAAATACACAGCACCTAGCAAAAGGGAAGCCTGTCCATCAGCTCGGGACCCGACCTCCCAAGTCCTTAAACAAACCTTTGCAGCTTAGTTAAGAAAGCAGTCATGTTTCTTGAGAGCCATAAACCATGTCTTGTATGCTCTGCTTTGGGAGAGCACCTGTTCACCACCACGAACAGACTCATCACTGGGGCATGGAGTGCTCGATGCACTGCAGATCACTTCTGACTACTATAATTAGACAAGGCTTGGGAAAAGGAGACAACTAGGTACTTGATAACAAAGCTGGAAACAAAGGGACAAAAAAAGAGCAACAGTAAAATCACGTTAACAAAAACTAACGTGAAATGTAGTTCAATTGCTAGCTGCAATTAAGAATTCACCTCTGGAGTGTCTCCTGGCCACCAGCACTAAGCAAGCACCTTCAGAAACACCTAATCCTTTGAACGTTATTTCACAGAACTGACATAATTCTTAGTTATAATTCTCTAATCTGTTTTACATATCTTTATCATCAAGTCTAAGAAAAATAATAATTTCAGTAAGATCCCAGCAGCCTACCAGTCTCCTTACTACTCAGTAAGGGTGTGATACCATAATCCAGTTCAGTGAGCCAGCAAAAATGCAAGTGCAACTTTGCTTCACTCACCATAAGCTTCTTCTTTTATGAAGCGTGATTTACTGAGCACCTGGCTCTCCTTCACTCCACTGTGGTGTAACAACACATCACATGGGGAATGGTCAGCCCCATTCTTCAAAGCTTTCTATTTCTAACTGCTACCTAAACCATCATGTTTTGTTAATCCTGGATTCTCCAAAGGATTTCTCATTCAGTGCACCATCACAGTTTCCAGGCTCCTCTTGGCAACTGTGCTGGGACTACACATGGCAAAGGGGACCTAGGCTGGTGCAGCAGGGCTGAACCTCTCCCTTTCCTGCAATACTGGGTTTCTCGATGCTCCATGGAAGTTACCACCTCCAGACTACACAACTCTAAGGAAGGAAAGATGACAACAAAACCGCAGTGTCTTCAGATACACAGGACACAATATGCCTTTGGAATAACTCAGCAGCTAGTATGGCCTCCTAATTAATACAAATTGTTACACTTCACCAACTTACTCCTACATTGAGTTAAATAATATTGGAGTTTTGCTAAAGCTTAATATTAAGATAATCAGTTTTAACTTGCAGATCTCATGAGGAAAACAAAGTAACTCTGACAGTCTGTTTTGCTGCTCAAATGCATAGTTAGGCTTGACTTTGCTTACATGACTTACTCCACTTACAATGTGCTCGCAATCTTTCAAAAGTGACTTTTTATTTTTACATCTTAAATTATTTTGTTCTTCTCTGAAACTTTTCAGCATAGCTTTGCCACACCATGACAAATTTGCCACCAGAATTCATGGACAACTACTCAATTACTTGTCTACTACCAGATCTAAATCTTTTCCCAAGTCATAATGTTTTGATAAAACACTGTTTTCCCAATCTGTATGATTTATTCCTAAAACATAAAACTTCACACTTTTCTGTAGTGAAACAAATTGTGCAAGACTCATTCCAGTTTATCAGCAAACAGATAACTACCTTCCCTTCATTGTTGCTTGTATCTCTGATAGCCCTTACCTTAAACTTATGTGTTATCAAAATAGTGGTTTATGTACTTTTACTTAGATGCAGCGAAATCAGGTCAACCTCTGCTTGGCACAACAATGCTTAAAGTAAGAAGCTTGTCAGATGTCTTGCAATGGCATTTTTGGAAGCTCTAAAGATGTTTTACTCTGACAGCACATCAGCGCCAATGCATGGGTCCCAAAAGAACATCCTCTGTTGTCACATTATACACAAGTACTCAAGGAATAATGTGCTTTTCCAGTTTACAGGGCAGAGAGAGGAGATGGTGAGAATGGAATTCAACCTAGCTAAATTTTTGGCGATGACGATGAGGACATCCTTTTCAGGGCAATTCTTAGTTGATTCCATTGGTAATCTAACAGGCACTTGTAAAGCACAGACTCTCATACGTGTTGAATATTTTAGGATGAGATGAATCTCATCTTAGAAGTTATTATTTCTCTCTATTGAGCATGGAGTGAGACAAGGAAAGTGGTTCTAGCAGAGACACCTATGCTAGACAGGTCTACGTGCAGGGAGAAGAATCCTATCTTATGGCACAGTTTTCAGAGTCCAATTTACAAAAGATAAAGAGCGGGCTTCCTTCTAGTAGTTTAATTGGGGTAAAAGGTTTCAAAGAAAGATTAAAGATGCCAATCAGACAAATCAAGGAATCCACACTTTTTCCCTACAAATACTCTCTGCCTACTAGTCACAGACTGAGGATAAAGTAATTTTTGATTTCTAGATACAAGTTGAGATCAGTGAAGATGAAGTTACCCTTTTGGGGCTAAAATTTCACTGAAGTTTTAATTACTCTTTCATTTCTGGGATAGTAATTAATATCAGCAAACTCCACCACTGTGAATAAAAAGTAGCACTTTCAGTTGTACTTGCAACACCCAGGTGCTCGCTAGCAAGCATGAAGACTTAGTGTGTGCATTTGAAGGGAAAGCTTACACTACAATTCATGCCAATGAGGAATAGTCCCCTCTTCAGGATTATCCTAATCCAAGATATTTGTAAATGGATAAAAGTCACCTGAGCATTCAAACAAGATTCCCCAGCTGAGCCACTTACCTTCAGAGTGTATACTCCCATGCGCCCCGGGACCTTATAGAAAATGCCCTCTTCCCCTCGGGAGTTTGTATGTAACATAGCATTCAGGCATGCAAGAGGAGAAGTCCCACTGAAAACAAAAACACAAGGTTAATGTTTGAATGTATTTGGTCAGTGTTAATCTTCTGCTGGGAGACAATCATGGCCCCTCACCTCACCATCACCCATGCAGAGGCAGAAAGATTCCAGATTCAACTTCTATTCCCAAGGAGAATATAAGTTGAAGCTGCTGTAATAAGCAACAGTGAAACCAGTCCATGTACCCACGCTCCAGTCCCAGGGAAAAAAAGCAAACAAAGCAGCCCCCAAGTTCAGGCTCTCCAATACTTCTCTGCCAAACATCAAAACAATCACACATTTTTAAAGCTCTAGATACTCAGCATTGCCCATCTGAAACTCAGAGCAGGTTTGTTGTGAGCTAATGACTGACTGCAGAGATATTTAAAGTTGTGCTGTGGGGTTTTTTTCCAAAAAACCTCCCCACACCATACTGAAATGAGGGTTGTGGGATAAAGAATGGAAACTGATTATGCAATTTCCCTTGAAAAGTGTGGAGATCTTCAATCCCAGTCAGGAGAATGGAGGCAGAAGATCCATTTTTTCACCAGTGCTGGTGGGGGTTTCTTTGTTTGTTTTTTTTAAGCCCATCCTGCTGTAGCCAGAAGCAAAATCAGGTGGACACAGCAAGGCAGGTGACTTTTGTTCCCACTAGAGGGTCCGGCTGATCACATCCTCTACTAAATACGTGTCCTTGCTTGTAATGCTTATTGACATCAAGCACAACCCCTGCGCAGAAATTAAGCGAGAAGTTTTCACCTCCCAACACCTTGTCACAAAGGCTGGAACAGGCACCATCAAATTGACTAAAAACCTAGATTTGTGACTGATTGACTGAAATCCCTGAGCAGCTGTTTGTCTGTAGTAAATTATGCTATGAACATTCAAACTGCAAACAAAATTTATACAAAAAGAGGTAAAATAATCCCTGGGAGAAAAGGGAAATAGAGGCAAGGATGAGCACAGCCCTCTGACGATTTGGGCAGGGCACTAGGCTCAGCTGAATTACTGATGACTAGTACAAGCAGAAGCCAATATCCTCAAATAGGTCTGGTCTCCTCTGCCCCAGCACATACCAGCTAACAAGTAGGAGACCCCAGAAGGAACACTGGCCAGACACGGTGGCTCACAAACCACAGGAGAAATACCATTACGAGAGGAGGGCTAGTATTTATGTTGCTAGACCTGATCCCATCTGTGCTGACTGCTATGCAAACGTACAGCAAGAGACCAGTCGCTGTCGGAGGGACTGGTGGGGAGCCAGCAGGGCACTGTCCTGGTCCCTCCTGCCTGCAGCACCACAAACCGAGCATCCTGCAGGCTGCTCGCTCCTCCAGTTGAGAAACAGGCTTAGAGAAGTACTGGAGCTCCTGTGGGAGCTGTGTGGTTGTGCTGAGACGCCCCAGGGCTCGGGCACGAGCCTGAGCAGGGGCGCACAGTCGTCCCCCACCAGCAGAGATCTCTGTGGGGTTGCAGCCTGCAGTGAGACCAGATGACTTCCTTCAAACCTATATGCAAAAGGTCAGAAAACAGCCTCTACGGTGTTAATGAATACGATGGTGCAGGGGTGCTGCTGCCCTGTGGTTTTCAGTCTCCCAATCAGTGCCTCGGCGCACACTTTGCATCAACAGATGCTGCCCATTGCAGTTCTCTCCAGTGAGTGTCAAAATGGATGCGACACAGCTGAGAGGATGCCTGTCCAAACCACATGTTCACCAAACTGCGCTTACTCATCTCTGCTCTGCAGGATCTTGCGCTTTCTGAGGTTTTGTGAGCATCATTTGTTAATATATACCAGCGAAAACAGTGATGAGGAGGGAATTTTCTAAACCCCAGCCCAAAGCTCATCTGACTGCGTTAGCAGACGGCTCAGCCTGATGCTCAAGCAAAAAACACCAGTGCTAGAGAAAGCAACTGAGCCTCAGGCACACCAGGGACCACCCACTCATCATGTTTTGGTTCTTACATGGCAAAACTCGGTTCCATTTGGGTACTCTTACACTGACCCAGTGACTTCTCTGGCTAACAAATGTCTTTTGGAGAGACAGCCAACTGCGATACAACAGAGAAATCAGTAATGTGAGCACCTCACTTTGATCCCTGCCAAGAATTCATGCTTGTCTTCAGACACAGCATATCTAGGTTGATGTTCCAGCCAGAATCCCTATTGCTGAATATAAGCTTCTCCTAAATATATTTGCACGCCATAGAAAACCTCTTCCTTGACTAACCCCACCAAAACCAGCTCCTGGCTCATCACTCCCTGCCACTGCCATGGCTTTTCTGTGCACCTTCCCCAATGGTGAAGCAACTGCTGCAAACAGGAGCACCACAACTGGAAACAACTCTTCTCACACCAGCTTCACCAAGGGTATGTGCCAACTTCACAGGGCTAATCCTCTTCTTCAAAAAGCCACAGGGTCTCCCTGGAAGCTACAATTCAGTGTGATTTCCTACAGCAACCCCAAATTCTTTTCAAAGGCACTGCTCTCCAGGGTACATGCTTCCCCTCTTCTCATCTTTGCTCCTGGATGCGATTTCTACATGCAAGTACTATGCAAGAACTGCATGCAAGTATATTTTATACGGGCCCAGCTGTATCTGGCAGTATAAACAATATACCTGCCCTTCTCCCATCACTGTTGATCATCACCCCTCCTATCACTGCATCTAGGAAATTATCAGAAGTAATTTTATACTTTTTTCCAGATCACTAATAGCATGTTGAATAGCAGTGAATGCACCGAAGCATTCCCATGTTCAGGAAGCTCTGGGGCAGCGAGGAGAGCTCTGCCACATACCTGACCTTTAGCTCATGAAGTACATTCTTTTTAAAAACAGTATCAGAGCAGAATATCAATGTTAAGCCAAGCATTTTACAAAAGTCTAGGCAGAGCTACACTTTGGAAGGTCACCAAGGAATGAAGCCTTGGCAGAACCTATCTTTACAAGAGCTATACTGATCTGGCATCTACACTGCTCCTACTGAATTGATTCCATTGTTTAATAGCTTATCCACTATTTTTGCCTTTTTTTTTCCCCTTTCATATTTACCCATCTCTAGTTACATGCCTTCTTCTACAGGCTGTTCTAGAAAGCTGGTGCAAATCTAACAGTATTCTAGCCTTTCATAAAGCTTATTGTGGAAAATTTTAGAAGTTAAAAATCAATTGACAAATCCCACCCAACTTTCAAAAAAAAAGGGGGGGGGCATTCAATTTGGGTATAAGATGCATGGTCTTCATGTCATATTACATCCTTTCTGCCTCAATGAGCAAGTACTCATGAGCCCTTCCTTATTAACCGTCTTATTTTCATGACTATCAGTCAATTTAAGCCCCCACTCTGGGTGCAGGGTGGCCGTTCACACTTCTGAACAGAGCTCCCCAATGCAGCTGCAGAAGAACAGGACAGCAGCTGCTCCTGCAGGGTTACATGAGCAGCCTAACCAGCAGCCTCCAACTTCATTGATCTGATCTTGATTTGACATACAAACCTCCAAATTGAAAAAGAAAAAACATACCCCCAAAATATCTGAAAACAAGCCGAGATGCTCATCCCAGAATTCAGATGAAGCCCTAACCAGCAGGGCTGTACTACACCTACCTGCATCCCATGGGAAACCACTTCAGGCATTTTTTCTTATATAAAAGGTTGTGTTACCCACAGCTCTGACAGTTTGCTAACATCAGAGCAATGTGCAGTGAGACTGTGGTTACGTTTATTCTTGGCAATGAAACCTGTTCTCCTCCAAATGGAAAGATTTCACCCCTTGCTTGTTCTTTACTGCCCCTTTGCTCAGAATCCCCTAACATTCACTTATTACTTTTTCCAGACCTGTGTTTTGCACTCAGCCTACCTTTTGACACTTTAAAGGCAATAGCTGCCTAAAAACAGCCTTAGGAACCAAATGTTATTATGCCATTTATTTTATTGCCTCTTTTTTTTTTTAAAGTAACAACGGCCATCTCCTCCATTTGCCAGGAACACACACCGGATCATCAGCCATGTCTGGCAGTTTCCCATCATTCCACCTCAAACCCAGTACTTTGCAAAGCAGATGAAGTAAAAGACAAGTTCCTGCCTGCTCCAGATTCATCATTACCCATTATTTCACTTCATTCCCTTCCATCCCACCCAAATCTGCACTGCTCCACCTGCAGAGCCACAGTCAGTCTGACCATCAGCTTCTATTAAGGTGACTGCTAATATACCAGTCCTTTTGGAGGTTTCAAAACAGGATTCATCCATCAGAAAAGATTATGTGGAGCTCAGCAAGACTATGACATGACTAGCTCCTAACTGCTATGCTCCTTCACAGCCCCTTAGGGGAAGCTGTATCAGATCTGTTAGAGCTCAAGCCCCTAACTTGATTCCTAAAGCTTCTGAACTGAAATGTTCCCCAGCTTGGTGATCACGGTCATCAGTCACCCTGGGCTCTAAATAAGCTCAAACTGTGGCTCTTGGGTTGAAGGTGAGGAGTTTGAGATGTGGATGCTCAAGACTTCTCCATTTAGAGAGGCAGGAATTACATTACTGCTTTTGAGGACGGTCTCATTGCAGGCTCATGTTCTACTACTTATCTACAGCAAACTGGCTCAACAGCTTATTGCAGCACGGACAGACAGCATGCTCACAGTCATGATGGGAGGAGAAAGAAAAAAAGGTATATCCACAGTCATTAACATCAAATTCTCCCAGAGAAACCTGAATGAACGTTATCCATTCCACCAGTTCCCCTCCCACAGCTAATGCTCACAGTCTAGGGGCTGCTTTGCCCCTCCTGCCCTTCTCCATGCAGGGCTGTTCTCATTTATTATTTACTTTCCACTCAAAGAATCTTCCAAAATGAGCTAAGATCAATTTTCACTTTTCCCATTGCATTAAATTTCCACATTCCCCTGTTCTCACAGACTACCCTGTTATATATTAATATATAAAATTAGTATTAACAACAGCAGTGCCCCAGGACTGCTACAGAGAGGTGGTGGGTAGCTAAGCTGTGCCAGCAGCAAAGGGATCTCACTCTCCTAGTTAAATGCAAGGTCAAAATATTTGTCCAGATGCTGGCAATTAGGTGCAAGTTACTGTACTAAAAGCACACAGCCACTCTCAAATCGGGTATTTCGTACCCTAGCAGTTTAGGAACAGAGGCTGAATTTGAACGCAAGCAGTACAGCACCCCGTAACCCCTCTAGGGCTTCCTTCAATACTACATGTAGGGTGCAGGTTTTGGAGGTTTTGTCAGGTTTTAGAAACAAGGGAAGGCTTATGAATCAAAATGATGTTTTCTTTCACTATTTCAGTTTGTGATGTTCTCAGCTGGGATGCAACGCACACTGTTTACTGTTTAACAAAGCAGCGGGTACAACTCCAGACTCAGGTTTATGGCACCCAGCTATAAGTTTTTTATATAAACCAGTGCACTTGAATTAAGATGCTTAATCTAGACAGGGCACACTTCTGATTTTACTGAACTTCCAGGGTTTCCTCCCAAGAACTAGCTACTGTAGGAAAGAGTTAGACATTGGCTCATGCCAACGCTAGAGTGGCTCATCCCCACGGCCCTGAGATCTACGTGGACTGTTTTTATCCCCAGTCTCATTTATGCACTGAAAAATAGATTACATGCACAATCAAGATATTGTAACTTTATCCAGCTGTCAAGTAATGCAAGCCTTTTTCAAATACATTCAGATATTTCAGTAGTTTATGTCAGTAATGTACTTGTGTTTCATCAGGCCACTTTCCTGACAACAAAAGCATTTTCCTGATGAAAACAGGATAAATTCCTGATACAGAAAATAATTGACTCGGACATCCTCCACCTCCAGAAAGTTACTGGTGTCTTGTCTAATGCTTCTAACAGTAATTTCTGACGAAAACTTCAGCAGCAGCATTCCTATTGCAGTTCATCACAAATGGCAAGAACACCGCTCCAAATACAACCGGGGGGAACAATCTGGGGCTAAGGTATTCAGCCTCTAATAGTAGCAGCACCCTGCTGCTTTTTCTGTGCAAATATTTTTCAGAATTTTACATCTTAGGTACATGCATACACGAGCTGTGTTTGTGCTTCTGTGAGTGGAAAGAGTTTTTAGTTGCATTTTCATTTATGCACTCACAGCAATGTATCATCTAACCTTTTTATTCAACTAGAGAATAGTATGTTAGCTGACAGCTACAGCAAAAAAAGCAAACCTGTTTTAACTATTATGATAATAAATGGGATGCTCACCTTTATCAATTATCCAGTGCTTAGTGCCAGCCCACTGACAAATAAACAGCACCCTTAAGAAAACCAAGATAAACATGCCTTTGTTTATACTGGTTCACATCTCTGCTGAGCAACACTTCTTGGGATAGTTCAGATCAGAACAGGTGCTTAGGCTGATAAATTCAGCTGATGCTAACAGTCAACTATAGGCTTTGTTCATTAAAATGAGCTTGCATTAAAAGTAAAAAAAATATATTTGCAACAGTTTAGAAGATGCAAAGGTAGCTATAACAGCATTTACATGATTAATTTGGCTTCCATGGCTTTACAAGTACATACTGAAACTTCCCAGTTTTTACTTCTCAAAAAGCTGAAAGTAGCACAGCCTTTCAGTAAATCTGCCAAAATACAGGCAGCAAACTCAGCATAAATAGGACTCATGGTGCCACTGCAAGGGTCATAATCCAAGCTCTCATGCCTAGACCTAGGATCTTCATCATGAAAACTGGGAAACATCGATTTGTTCACTGTTTGAAGTTTTAAGCCATTTTATTTTCCCATACCTTACGCATTACCCTCACTTACAATATATTTCAGCTTGAGAAAAACATATCTACCCATTCAAAGCTACCTTTATCAAAAGCAAAAATGGTTTAAGTGCTGACATAGGCTTTAAACCACAGCATCGAGAAAATTTTCATTTACAGATGCTGTTTTACAGAGAGGTCCAATACAATCAAGTACCCATCAATACTTACCAGGTGACCACCCAGTGAACAGACTGAACAAATACCTGTTCTTAAACTCATATTATCAGAGCTGGCACCGATCTTTTAGCTATACAGCACCTTCGACAGCAGGGTCTTAACAATACTTATTTTGCTGCGTTGGGGCAAATATGAAGTGCTTGTAAAGCAGCTATTTCAGTTAAAAATTCAGTTCCCAATCGTTTTGCTACTATTGCTGTGCTCAGCAGTGCTGCCTGCCACTGCAAATGGTGTTTTAGTAATTATTCCCTTCTAATACCAGCTTGCCAGCTAAAAATAACCAATTTAACAGATTTACTGGAATTTATAAACCTGTTTATACTTATAAACCTGTGACTGCTACACAAACTATACATTTTTTACATTGTTGACTGAACAAGGGTTTCTGGTAACTTCTAAATATTTATTCTATTCTGAAAATTAACATTTTCCATACCCACACTTTCATTTCATTAATGAGTTAGAAAACCGATCTCATAGCAATCTCCAACAAGTGACAGTCCCTCTGCCTGCAGAACAGGCACATTCTTTACTTATTTTATTGGACTGCTGAAAGGGTAACAGTGTAATAATAATTTTTGTAGTTAAGAGATAGTTGTAAGACCAGTCAATGGCATAAGAAGAAATACATATTCTGAGCTCTCTCACCCCTCCGAGTATTTCTCTAAGCTACTCGACATTTCAGACAGACACATACATACCACATTTTCCTTCTGAGAACTGCCAAATTTAAGCCATCATTAAACCATGGCATTTTAAACTCCACATTAAACTCAAAGCTTCTTCAGACTGAGCAGGAAAAAGGGGTTTTGAGAGTGGTAAATGTACACAAGGTTAAGGGCAGGACTCTCTACTTCGAGCAGCTGCCTGTTGAAGGGGAGGAAGAGGTGCAGTGTTTCTTCCCACACTTTCAATCCCACTGCAGCATCCCTTCCCATCAGCCTGGCTCCCGAAACCTCAGGGACCGAGCTGACTTGTTCTGCTTTGAAAACAAAGTGTGACCAAATCATTTTTGTTCGGTCACATGTGGGTAGGACACCAGATTGAAATTTTTCAGTCGTGATGTATTTGAACTTAAAACCCTTGCCCTCAGAACATCATGTAATGTGTATTTATCTACCAAAAGGTTACTTTATCTTAAAGCTCCATTTTTAATTTGGTTTGCAGAGTTTACAGTATTTCTCCAGGTGTGCACAACAGCACGGTCTTCAGCATGGTGCACCCAGCAGATCCCCTGCAGCCTCCTACCGCAGGACCCCCACCTTCGGGCTCCAGGGGATCCTGCAGACAGAGGGGCATCTGCTGATGCTGCTGGGCACAGAAACACCACTCAGAATTCACTGGTTTCACAGCAGGTAGGTGCCATAGCACCCAGCAGCCTCAACATCAGGGAAGAGTTAATTATTGCCTTCTGCTCTAAATGGAAGCTTTATATAAAGTGCACACAGCAGCAAGCGTCTTCATTTCACATCATCACTGCATGTTGATGTAACTGGATAAAAACGCCCAAATGGACTGGACTGTGTTTAAGGGTGAGGGTTTTTCTCATTTTGTTCTTTTGAGCATCCTCTTCTTCCCCACTTTCCATTTGAATCAGACATTCACACAAATAGCTTTTTGTTTATTAGTATATTAAAATATGATGTTTTAAAAAAACAATAGTTTCAGATCTATGGAAGTGTCAGAGCAGAGAGATATTGTAAGCAGACATCACTGTACCAACTTCAAGCTTGTTAAACACATTCATGATTTAGAAAAGCAGCTTATTCTACATGTTAAATTTTGCTTCACCCAATATGCAGTGCCAAATGTCCCCGAGACAAAAGATGCACAAAAATACGTCATGCAAATCAAGCATCCCCCTCCCCCCAAATTCAGGTTTGCAGACAGCAAGGTTAATTTGTAAGACACTAAGCATTCACATGCTATTAGCCTGACATTTTCCACAGACTTTACAAACAGATTAAGATTTCAAGTTTGCATCGCACTGAAGCGCTAATGCAAACAGCATGCAGGAAAGGTAGATTAAGGTAACAGAAGCATTAACACCAAATATACTACCATTACTTGGTTTCTAAGTCTGTGTGAAACAAGCAGTTGCTCATTTAATTAAGGCTTTTGCAGCTTGCGTTAATAGAGAAGAGTAGCTTTAGAACAAATCAGCAGTGGTTCTTACCTTCTGGAGTTGGAGTGCAACCCAAAAAAAGGAGAGAAACACCCCTTTAAAAATTTGAGCAAAACAATTGTCTAATCATTAATATGAACCCTCCCCCCCATCCACCAAAACCAAATTTTAAAAGTTTCAGGCAGATCTGCAGTAATACTAAGGCCAGGTTATATCAAACAGATATGGGGGAGGAAGATGTAGACCTGTCAGATTTTTTCAGACTGTTTTCAAAGAAGCTGGCATACAGCTACCCACCCCAGGCAACTCCCAGATGCATTGTTTTCAATCTTCACCAGTTAATAAGCTTTTTATAGGGTGGACCCTTTGGAAATATCACATGCAGACAGACAGCGGTATAGGAACTTACTTACTGTTTCACACACCCTCAGCACAACTCAGAGCTCCCGACTCCAAGTAAAATAGCAGCCCTGTAACTCAGAGGAGCGAGACAGACTGCTAGCAGTTTAATGAAGCCAATAGTTATGGTGCAGGAATGAGCATGTACTGCTTCATCACCTCCATGGGTAATCCATGGTCTCGCTAAGTCACTAATAAGGCAAACTAATACACCACTGGCCTCATTTAAATATTTCCGCAGTAGCTGGGCTTGGGGCAGGTAAAATGTTTCCTGCTCTAAAGCCAATTCAAGGCTTCACACAGCACTCAGAGTTCATGGGAATTTGTGCAAGATCAAAACAACACGAGTGCAGCCGGCGATCACAGCGAGTTCAGATGGAGCCGCACATAGACCATAGTGTAATAGAGGGCCCAGGAGACACTCATGGATGAGGATCACCCTGGGGGACACAATAAAGCTCTTGGGCACACATTGAAGTTGGACTTTATTTATAGCTTTAATTAATGGTCTATCATGACAACTGAATCTGACCTGCGGGAACATCAGTAGACCCTGATATCATATGCAGAGTCCTGGATAAGATTAAAAACCCTAGTAGAAGTCAGCTGACTTTCTTAGACATGGTTTACAGGTGTAAGCAATACGTTCAGGTTTACAGCACTTAATTAGCTCCACCTTAACAGTGTCCACAGGTAAGATACTTGTTCACGTGCTGTTCACATCCTTGAGGGACTATGCAGAAACTAGCATTTTCTGATTTTAAAAGAGGAAACCAGATAGAAGTATCGTCCTCTAAGGCTTTTGGGGCACAGAGTTAAAATTTCTAAGTTTTGGGGTTCCCCCGCTTTGTATTTCTACTACAGAACCACGCGCCAGTTCATACTGAAGATAAATCCTAAATCTAGATATTTTTTGAGACCTTGACTCTAACGTTTTCTAGAAGAAACAGTCAACCTTTTAGACTCCTGCAGCGTTCATCAGTAGTGTATTACACCCCACAGTTCTCATTGCAACAAGCTAACATACTCTTTCACATGATGAAAAGCCATGTGCAATTTTATTTTGAGGAGACAGCAAAAACCGCTACTACCCCAGTCTCAGTTAGGATTAGAGAAGTGGAATATTTTGTTAGTTATGGATTTGATACCTTTATATAAGGGATATGGAAAGAGTCACCTAGTCAGAGCTTCTCCTACATATAATGAATGTATTTAACACTCCCTGCTAATGGTAACAGTATGATTTTTCTCTGTAACCATTCATTCCCTTTGAACTATTATTTTTCATACCAACGTTTTTCCCTACATGTATCATTTATGGCATCCACTAACTCATCTCCATGCTTCTGCACAAACACGGAGTGGTACAGAAACCTGGGGCTGCTTCAACTTTTAGAAGAATTAATGCTAATGAAGCAAAAAAGAAACAAGGCCTGTGAGGGTCTGCCCAACCCAGGGTGTCCATCAAGAAGATCAGCTTTTCATTCTGTGGTCTACAGGGGAACAAACCAGGCTCCCCATGAAGCATGGGCATGATCTGCAGTCAAAGGTTCGTGATTCAGAACCAAAAGACAAGGTGGCCTGGAGCTGGTAGCGCCAGGAGAAAGAAAGTGTTCAAGGGACAGAAGTTGCATCTCTAGCTTTTCCTCACTTCAGGAAAAGTCCTGGTAGGAACCATCTGCCTGGTTCACAGGATAGTTATGAGTGTCCAGAAGAGACAATCACTGAACATACCGCTAACCTTGTTAAATATTAATCTGTAACTGTCACTATGACTAATACTTGACAGCTGTTTGACCAAAAATAGCTTTAACCTGTACTTCACACCACAGACTTTACACACCAATTCCACCTAGATATAAAGACATCATGAAGGTCTCAGAATACCATGTTCTGGTGGTCTTCAGTTAAAAATTTAAGTTAATAGCTGTTTATTTTCTCCAGAAAAAGTCAAATCCAACTTTCAGATGATTATAGGGAAAAAACTGCAAGAACTTACTACACCACCACTTATTGGCCCTTGCTGCTGCCAGGCCCTTCTCCTGACAGCTTACAGTAATTAATAGAGCAAAGCTGAAAAGAGTCTTGCAATTAAAATGTGCGTGCCTGTAAGGCTGGCCCTAAGGCATCTGCTTTCCAACAAATGCCCCTTTCCCATCAGCAAAACATCAGGAAAGAGCCCCAGAATCCCAGCTGTGAGTAAGGAGTCCTGCACATGACAACCCCAAGAGATTAGTAATACTTTTACGGACATTTTATAATACCCATCCTCCAGCATAATGGAAAAAAGCTAGAGAGATTTGAGGTAAGCCAACTCTGGTAGTTCTTAAATAAGAAGCACAGATGCCCCTATCCTATATACCCCCATATACACTTAACATTATCAATATCAAATCTATGAGACATGAATTCAAGGTGTTCCAGATCATTTGAAGATTACCGTTAAAGAACATGTGGATTAAAGCATGTGTAAAGTTATTTAAAGGTTTGTCAGCTGATGGCTTCAGTGCCTTCCAAGCCAGCTCATAATTTGCAACTTCACACGCTGAAAGGGGGGAAAACCAAAGCTGTTTTGTTCTAACAGAGTATGACCTGTTTGACATACTGTACCCCAGCTGCACATACTAGAAGCAGCCCTTTTAACTGTACTCTCTTGTCCACAAATAAGCCTATTAAGGCTTTGAGGTATTGCAGTGACTCACAATCTTACAGGAGGCACTGAAGCCAAAAGGCCACTTTGCTAAGGAACGAGGCTGGGAACTGTGACTTAGAGTCATTTAGATGGGGAGGAACGTCTGGAGGTCACCAGTACAACCTCCAGCTCAAAGCAGAGGCAACCAGTCCAACCCTAAATATCTCCAGCAGTGGAGGTCACACAACCCTCCCTGGTCCTGGTCTAGTGTTTTATCACCCTTATGGTGAAAAAAATTTTCCCCCTCATTCTAATCAGAATTTCCCATCTTGCAATTTGTGTTCATCGCCTCTCAGTCTAGCACTGCGTACCCCCTTGAAGAGTCTGGCTCCGTTTTATAGAAGCTATTGGTAGAAGTGAATGCTCACCAGAAATGCCAGCCACCAGATTACAAAAAGCAGGTTTGGATATAGCAGCTTCTAAATGTACTGCTGTATAAAGAGCCCAAGCAGGAGAAGGTTCCTGGTGTGGTTACCTATGGACTGCCAAAGCAATGAGTAGTTTCAAATACTCTAGACCAGACTACACAGAAAGGTGGTTTTTTTCAAACATTGTGTCACCCAACCTTCTCACTGTGGGATGCCACAGTTATCACCAGGCAAATTTGATCACAAATATTATTTTAAGAAATTGTGAAAAGCTTTATTTGAATAAATTAACACTGTAAACAAACCAAGTGTGCCAAATCTGCTGCCTGACAAACCCTCGATGGCCAGTAAGGACAACTCCTTCCAGCACCCTCTCCTAATGGGGTCCTGCAGCACAGGGGATATGCCTAGGCATCGGCTGCTGTCACCAAAATAATTCATCCCATCCTCGGATGCAGACAGCAGCCCTTTAGGGAAGACTATGTGGGCACAGATAGTATAAACCGAAAAGCCTGCTCACACAACAGGAGGATGCTACCTATTACAGTCTCTGCCACTCAAAAAAAATGTATTGGTATGCTTAACTAGTATTCAAGAAGCTGCGTGGTTAGCCAAGGTCAGAGAGCACTATAGGAACCCCAGTGTCCTCTCGAGGATGCTTTGCTGTAGGGCCATCCTGAAGCACTTCTGGCAGGTCCTCCCAGCTGTTCCTACCTCTTCTACCCTACTCCCGCCAGGCTCCCTATACAGCAGTGGCAGGAAAATGAGCTTCAAATTGGCTTTCTCGCTTTGGCACATTACTTTCCAGTTTCCCAGCTTCCTGCTGTCACAAGGAATCAGGAGGCAGCACAAGCAAGCTGAAAACACAAGCCTGCAGCAGGTCCCATCACTACCTCAAGACCCTTCCCCTCTTCCGTCCCGCCTGACTAGGTAGTTTTCAGCCAACGGGTCAGATGATCAGAGGGGAAACACTAAAGATGAGCTCATCAGCATGTCAAGTGGCCTGAAGCCATTTTAAGAGCAATACCATGAAGGTTGCTCTGACCCATGCAGATTCCCTTCATCAAAATTTGAGCTCTGTGTAACAGTTAGCTCTTCAGTAAAAATATGAGATTGACTGTATGAGATTCAATGTAGAGACAATTTCAAGTTGCCAATGTGCAGATATTAATTAAAAGGAGACAGCAAGCAGACTGCATAGCAAGAAGTTGTTTCTTTAGCATTTTGACTATAGACATCAAGGATGAGGGCAAAATTCTGGACATACTTATTCCACAAGAAGTTATCAAATGGACTATCAAATATTCTACCAAGATAATTCTGTATATTAGTCAAATGTGTCTAAAAGAAGGACAGTGGCCTATATATGTTCCTCAGCTATAAGGTCATGACCAGAATCAGACTGAGCTGATGAAAATTCTTCATTTCTTGAAAGCAAGTGAAGATGTCCAGAGCCGTTAAGGAATTTGCTGAAGGATTCAGTCTACACTTACTATCCTCTGGACTTGTGAAAACACTTAACTGGAGAATCTACAGAGGACGTGAGTTATCAGAAGATCTGCTTTTCGGGAGGTAAAGCTATATAAGTGGACTCAAATCCAAGATTTGCAGTCTCACAGTAGACTCAGAGCAGTAAATCTTCATGGGTTTTGTACAGCTGCCCTGCCAGGCAGGGGGAAGAACATGGCTCAGACTCCACATGCAACACAGCTAGCCAGCAGCAAGAATAAGAGGCTTGCCTGCTCTGTCAGACACAGGATGCATGTCTCTTCCATTGTTGGGCAGTTTCAGTTTTCACATTTTCCTAATATTTTTTAAGATAGAGAAATGAGAAATATATTTTTCACTGGTTATCAATTTAATTTCTTCACCTAGATGAGGTTTTTTTGCCTGGGAGAGCCTTTTATTGTAGGCTCATCATGGCTTTAAAGAGCAGCTTTTACAAAGAGGAAAGTCTAACAGTTTTGATAGGGGCAGCTTTTAATAGGGAGAGGAAACTCTTTGTAAGAGATAATCTATCTTCACACCCAGTGTCAGTGGGATCCAATACCAACTTCATCCTTTTCAAAATAATTTAAGAACGCTACTTCCTTTTAAAAGGCCCCCTTCCACCCTTACCCTGTGGGGGGTGTTGGGTTAGTTAATTTTTTGGAGGGAAATTATGCTGGAGGGAGAATTTCCTAGCATCAAGCTGTTGAAGGAACAACCGCCCTGAGAATCAAGGCATGGAGGAGCATGCAACTGCATCTTATTTCCTAGCTCTACAGCAGAAGATGAGGAAATCAAAGTACTGAAGAACGACTAGGAAATACGTTAGTGGCAAAGCCTTCTGCCAAGAAAAAGGAGAAATCACTTTGTTGGTCCTTAACTCGATCTGAGATGCAAGAATATCCTCTAGCAGTAAACAGCTTCCCTCTTCCTACATTTATCACCTAAGTCCAGACTCCAGCCTGACCTTTGCTCATATTTCTGAGAAGTCAATGAGGGAGCTGGTGGTCTTTTAAGTTCATCCTCGCTCCTCTTGCAAGAGAGTGACCAAGTATAGAGTTTTTTTTCCCACTCAGGCAAGATCCTTATTTCATAGCACTAGAGCAGTAATACAAAGGAGTAATACAAACGTGACACTGCTCTGAACTACACAGAAGCTAAAAGCCCCATGTTTTCTTTCCAGGCAAGGGCAGTCACTATCACTGTAGTTTTCCTCATCACTCAGGAAGACAGACTGTTCACATTATCAGGCTCACAGAGGACAAGCTAACCACAGAAATACAGCAGGCTTCTGATTTTCAGCTAGCAAGAGAGAAGAAATAACAGGAAACCAGTTAAGAAACCTTACGGAAGCCTCAGGTTACAGTGCTGGCACATCATTTATACAAGCACCAGACTGCGCAGCTCCAGCCCTCTTCACATAACTATCCCCCCTGGAACCAAGTCCCCTCCTCAAGGATGCTCTGACTTGGATGCTCAGAGCATCTTGCAAGGAATTTGGAAGGACCAACTTGCCAATGAGAAGCATAAATTAGCCACTGCCTGGAGGGCAGCTAAAACTTGAAACCAAACTCTTCATGACACACTTATCTCTAGTCCAAATATGACTAGTGAAAAGGGGACTTTGGCTTCTACACTTTTTTTTTTTCCTCCTAAAGTGGTTTAAGAGTTTGTTTTGGTTTATGTTAGAAATTCCATGAATACTTGAAATAAAAGTAGCCAGAATACCATGTCTGTTTTCATTTTTACCAAGATTGAGCTAGTGTTTAGATGTATTTCCTTGCTTAATTAGTACTTGGGCAAAAAAGACAGTGTGTTTGGACAGAGGTCCACAAGCTACTATTTTATACAGTGTCCCCTATAAAATCCAAGAAAAACAACACATTCATGGCTATTATGAGAAAAGGCCACCAAAGATATCTTTCAAAGATGTTAACTCTTCAGATACTCTTACACTGGTTTTAACATACCCAAGGAGATTAATGGAAATCCAATGACAAGTTAACAATTTTGATTTAAAAAGCTACTTATCATCAAACAAATGTGATTCTCTGTTGCTAACCCTCAGTGCCCATCTATCCCATGCATTCAAGTTTAGGGAACTTTCACAGCTGGTGTTGCTTGGCTTAACACCATTATCCCATGCAACTTCAAAGCCTCATTTGAAAGTATAAGTGTTACAACATGCTCAGGCTTCCCCAAGCTACATTGCCAACAGAGATAAGACAATATAAGACGCTGGACAAATCTTAGAGCCAGATATGGTTATGCTGCCAATGCATCGAGTGTTTATCCCCGTGTATTTTATTTTCACAGTTTGCAAGCAGTGACCTGTAGGTAGGAAAGGATCTCATAGGATTAGCACAGCCTGTCAAAACAGGCAAATCAAGAAAATTAGGATGACAGATCACATGAAAAGTGTAGTTCTAGCTTCAGGATGCTGTAGGTCTCCAAAACTGACACCTCAGAGTCAGAGAGATCCTGGGTTGACCTTTAAGAATCTCACGATTAAAATTACTTGAGTACTAGGATAAAATTATAAATACAGGTAAGATGATCAGCCAGTATCACCACAGGTTTCTGTATTGCTACAAAACCCCCTCCATCTTATGAAAGACCTAGCCTTGTCCAAAAAATAGTCAAATTGTCCTGCACATAGCAGAAGTCTCTGCTCCTGTTTTTTCCACACTCAACTGTCACCCTTCTTCCCTGCAATTCCAAATCCTCTGCAACAGTACCAGCACTTTTGAGTCCTCTAAACTCTTCCAATATGCCCTCAAGCTTCCTCCCAAGCAGCCAGCCAAGGGGCAGCACATGCCAGGAATCATTAGCACAAAAGGGAGATGGACTGGCTGCGTGGCCAAACAGAAAAATGATGCTGGACACTAGCTGGGCTCCCTGTTCTCTCTGTCTCCTTTCAGGTCATTTGTCACTTCTAAAACTATATTCTTTCTGGAACTCAGTGATTTTAAAAAGTGAGATATATCAAGGATTTGAAGCAATAGATGCTGAATTAAAAAAAAAAACCAACCAACACACACTGCAGTCAAAACTGACAGAGTTTAAAGATTATGTGGTTTGTGGAAATAATTTACTACCAAAGAAATTTGCAATTCTGTTTATTAAGAGCAAATTGCATTGAGAAAGAATTCAAAAAACTCAAATGCGTTGACACATGTGCTAACAGGAGAGCCCATGTCCTGCCTGCAAACTTATACACCATTTTGCCAGACTCTTGCAGCTGCCTATCTCAAGGCAACCAAGCACAGGCAAATTACTATAACCTGCTGTCAAAGGCTTTGCCATGGTTTCCTACTGGAACCTCCACATGAGAGTACTCAAAATCTGGTTGAGCTCAACATGCTCATCTTACAGCTTTTATACCTTCTCTAACATGATTTTTCCTCTAATAAATGCTGATTTGTGTTAAGCCCATCTTGTCACAGGCTATGACTTATCAGAAGCCCAATCCAGCCACAAACACATTACTGGCACTAACTGGAACTGAATTGCTTAAGAACTGACAGCCTTTTAGATCTTAACCTAAATAAAGCTTTATTACATCAATCTAACATGTAAGGGGAAAAACATACATAGCATCCAAGCATGGCTAAGTCAGTAAGGTGGATAGTTGAACAAGAGAAATTCAGTTTCACATCTCACTGCTCCCACAAACATCTTTCAGAATTTAAGATACTCAAGAGTTTGCACTGTCCTGATGCTCAGCAACAGCTCTTTTAGAGAGGAAAACAACTTACTAGCAGCTCAGGCTAAATCCCCAAATCGACTAAAAGGAGGACTTGAGGTTGAGAAGGATTATATGGCACCATGGCATTTCTGTTCTGCTTTTTTTTGCTGTTCTGTCCAAAATCTGGCCTGGCCATCCAGAGACTGGATCTTTCACACCACATCTGAGCTCCTGCCTAAGGCTCTGACCCAAAAAGAGCACTCTGGAATTGCTAAAAACATTCACCACACCTAACTGCCTGGATATTTGCTGGACTGTGCTTTGCCATCAGCAAGACCACCAGTACAGATAACTGCATTTCTATCCTTGGGTGGGCACAAGGGGCTGACAAGTGCCATTACTGTTCGTGAATACGCCTTTGATGGATTAACAGTATTTAACACAATACTGAAGCTGCCCTCAAGCTGATAAACCTTTGATCTGACTGAATGTAGTACTGCCCCAAAGCAAAGTGCATAGTCAGGGCAGGAAATAAACCGCACTTTTGTTACCTCTTTAAGAGCTAAATGAGTATATCTGGTTCCCTTATTTTTAGATAAGCTCACATTTCCAAAAAGCAAACCACCTTTGTGTTGTCCACAACTTGAGTGGAAGATGTTATCGATAGCAGAATTTCTACACTTGGCCCCTTGATTATTTCCTGCAAAGCAGATGGATTGCTGTATTAAACTGGCAAAGTGGAGTGGAAAACTTAAGTCAAATTCAGGATGGCTATTTAATTCCAAAATAGATGAACTGGCACATCTAATCCCCTTTTTCCCCTCCCTTTTTCTTTGCTCTTAGAGAACAGAAGTATGAACACTGTACTTCATATGGACAATTGTTCCCTATCTCAGCAAATACACCTGCCCATCTCTGGGAAATATATATGAGCAAGGACTCAAGAATTAAGCTATGGTAACAGCAGTTCAAGAGTTGTCATCTGAGTTGCTCTGTTTCTAAAGCATATCAGTGTCACCTGGGTTGGCACCCTCCTTTCCCCAGCACACCAAAACCTCAGTCTGCTCCTTATGGGGAACAGGAAGATCTCTAAAGCAGAACCACACACTACTCCAGATAGTACTAAAGAAAACAGCATGAGGAATAAAGTTTTCTAAATAAGGATTTGTAAGTGAGGCTGCTTTTTTACTCCCTGGATACCTTTAAGTTCTAAGTAATTTCAATTAAACTGACTTTTTTTTTTTTTTTTTTTAAGATGAAATAAATAGTTAAGTTTACTTCAGTATCTGGAGTCTGAACTACCTGATCAGGTCTAGTTTATCTTATATGAGCTGCAGACCAGAATCATGCATACCTGGCATGCTGGTTTGGGCTGGAATAGAATTAATTTTCTTCATAGTAGCTAGTATGGGGCTATGTTTGTGCTGAAAACAGTGTTGATAATTCAGGTATGTTTTTGTTACTGCTGAGCAGTGCTTACACAGAATCAAGGTCTTTTCTGCTTCTCACCCCACCTCACCAGTGAGCAGGCTGGGGGGGCACAAGAAGTTGGGAGGGGACACAGCCAGGACAGCTGACCCCAGCTGACCCAAGGGATATTCCAGACCATAGGATGTCATGCTCAGCATATAAAGCTGGGGAAAAAAAAAGGAAGGGGGGGACATTTGGAGTGATGGAGTTTGTCTTCCCAAGTCACCATTACACATGATGGAATCCTGCTTTCCTGGAGATGGCTGAACACCTGCCTGATGATAAGAAGTGGTGAATGAACTCCTTGTTTTGCTTTGCTTGTGCATGTGGCTTTTGCTTTACCTATTAAACTGTCTTTATCTCAGCCAATGAGTTTTCTCACTTTTACCCTTCTGATTCTCTCCCCCATCCCACTGTGAGGGAGGTGAGCAAGCGGCTGTGTGGCACTTGTTGCCAGCTGGGGTTAAACCACAACACCTGGAAATTTAAGTATGACCCTTATCTAGCTTTCTAGGTGAAAAGTGCCAGTGACTTGAAAGCCTATTTGCAAATGGGACCTAGACTCCAATTCTGCAGGTATTTAACATTTCAGTCCCCAAAATACTTATGAGATAGAAGTTAACAGTAAAATAAACTAAGTTGGAACTGAAGTATGAATGTATTTTAACAGTATGGGTACTTAACTCACCTGATTTCTTTAAGTCCTTCTTTCTGGATAACTTGAAGGATCTCTTTATGGCTCATAGGTGTATTTGGATATTTCTCCAGGACCTGGCAAGCAAAAGCAGATTGAGAGAAGTTACTCATTTGCATTTTCACTTTAATGTTTGACTGCACAGAAAACTACATATAACAGTTTGGACTTCTCCAAGGATATGACCAAGGAAGAACTATCAGCCTCCCCATATCTCATTACCACCCCTTCCATCTGAAGGATATAAGGAGCAAAGAGACTCCAGAAGACTGGCTAAAGGACTTGTTTTAGTGCAATTCCCAAATTTTATTTCAAATGCGCTGCCCCTAGATAACACTTCTTGGAGAATTAAATGCTCCACAGTAACAGGGTGGCTTCACAACCATCGGCTTCACTTGGGAATGCTTCAGGAACTGTCATGGTACCTCAGATACACAACTTCCAAAACCCAAATCCTTAAGCTTTGCAAAGTTGAAAAAAACCTACTGATCGGTTTGGTCATAAGTATAAAAAAAGTTTAAGGAAATTTTGGATTTAACACTCTTAGGGTTCTTTGAAAATCTGCGCACAGTTCAGGCTTAAAGGTCATAAATATGGTCTACAAAAATGCTTCCTACATTAAATTGTCCAATATACATCCGCCCCTTCCCCAGCCCGCATGAAGCACACACCAGTGCCTAAGCATCACTCACCTCCCTTTCAAGAGGTCTAAAATGCAGAAGTATAATTCACAACAGCAGACAGAGGGATGCTTAAGACTTCTGAAGGAAAACGCCAGTTACTGCACGTCATTTGGATATTTTAAGCAATATTTGTGCTGGGGGGATGGGCAGGAAATGCCTTGTTTCCTTCTTAATCATCTGCTTTTGACCCATGCCCAGCACATCAGCCCTTGCTTTCTGACTTATGTCTTTAACCAGAAAACAAACCATCAGTATGTTAAGTATTAAAACCTACAAGTGACTTCGCAGAAAGAAATTACCAGTTTTAATTTCCTCCATTCAACAGCTGTGCAGAATACAAGGCTTCTAAACCCTTGCACCTTATTCCCTCCAGAACATTTTAAGTTATCCTTACAGCTGCAGATTTAGCTCTCTTTGGTGAGAACTCTGAAAAGACCTTGCTGAACTGCAGCACCTGTCTGCTTAGAGAAACAAAAGACCTACGTTTAGCACCATCTTTAGCTTTGGAAACCCTAGCTGATGTTCTCATCATGTTAAATCTCTTGTTAGGTTATGTTAAAGCCTGACTTTCACGGTAACTTAGCTATTTCCAAACCTGGTATGTGTCTTTTGCCAAGGCTGGCTGGCTGCAATGAAGCATACTCTGAAGCATAGCACTGAACAGCAGCACAGCATTTCAGCTTTAGTGACTTCTTGAACAGCAGAGTAGCACATGTAGAAAAAAGTGAGTTTAAAACAGATTTAAGTGGGATTTGCTTACACTCACTCTAGTATCAGCCTCAGTGACTCATTCCACTTCATTGCTGGCTGTATTGTAACCAAGAATGCCCATAGCAAAAGGGTAGAAAATTAAGGTGGTTGAAGAGTGATTTAAGTCAGACCACTGCAGTTTTCAGATTTATATCAGCTCCTAATTCATGTCCACTCAGCACTGCCAAAGAGTCAGTATACTTTTATACCATTAACTTGGAACAAAACCTGAAAGCTTGTTCTGCACAGTGTGCTGAAAGCCCACAGAGAGCAAGAAGAGTTAAGGTTATCTCGATTTCCATCTGTGGTGTCAACTTTTTCATTGCGGCTAGCAAAACAAATTTGAAGAAAAATAAAATAGTGCTATGATTCCTTAAGGAAGGAACTTTAGGGCATTTGCCATTTCTCACACAAAAAAATACAAGTGTGCATTTTTCTCCTTGGGCACTGTGTTTTTTCTCTTCACTTTCACTACATAGACAGGCTCTTGACAAGTCCCATCTCGCTCATACCGAGAGCGGCAACAGCACATTTCATTAATTTTTCACTAGGCACAACCACAATGCAAGCTAATACCGTGTTTGACCAGAGAATATCATTAAGAGCAGAAAGAAATAAAAGCTTTTCTAATTACATCCTTGCATGCCCACAGGATGCTTCTACGTATTTCTCCCAGGTAACCTGTCCCCACATCTTCCTTACACAGGACTTTTTCCTGTAGTTGAGCTCAGCAAGACAATCAGTCTGGCCTCCTGCCACACCTGCTTGGCTTCCTTCAAATCGCAATGGAACCACTCCAGTGCTCTGAGGAGGTTGCTTTGAAGATCAACCAGCTCTCCTGGGTTTCTCTGCTCTACAGGAGAGATTCCTCTAGGATCCCATGAATCAGTTCTCTGAACAAGCCAAAGCCAGGCATTTTTACGCTTCTACTCGCTTTCTTCATTTCCCAGAGGATCTTAAACTCTCATTTCACGGTCATGGAAACCAAAGGTGCCACTGTGCACCACTGTTCATACTGCCAGTCAGCTCTCTTCACCCTGCTAGATCTCCTCTAGCCACTTTGTCCAGCACCTGGCTCAAAAAGTTGTCCTCAAGCAATTCCACAAATCTCCTAGATTGGTTGTGCCCTATATCACCTTGTGCTTCCAGCAGATGCCAGGGCAGAGTCAGAACCAACTTCCCATTCATAAGGCTTTTTCCAGTTGTCTGAAGAGGGTTAATCCACTTGCTCTTCTTGATCAGCTGGTCTGCAGCAAACACCCACCATGATGTTCCCTTTGTCACCCTCCCCTCTGAACTCAACTGGTAATCTCCCAGTTGAGTCATCAGCAGTTATACAGCACAGCTCTGCACATTCCTAAAGCTGTTCTTTAGCACAGAAGGCAAACCTTTCTTCATCTTCCATGTCTTTCCTTCCACCTAAAGCACTCCAATCATCCATCCCTCCGTGAGTTTAATCTCACCAACATTGAGGGCTCTGCACATAACAAGAGCTGATCAAGAGGGAACTAAGCTATTAGTATCAAAACTGCACACAGACCTCCAACTCCTGATGTCCCACGCGGAACACATTTACATACAAGTATTTCAGGCTATCCCACAGGTGTGCTGGGGAGGTACAAGAGTTTCTCTGGAGAAGTGGAAGAGGTTCCCTTGTCACAGAAACCCAAGTGCCTCTCTTCACCCTATACTTCTCTGCTGGTTTTCAGTCTCCATCCCACAACAAACCTAGTTTAAAGCCCTCCACACTGTTAGCAACCATGCTCCCAAAGATGCTTTTGCCCATCTTTATCAGATGGATCCCATATTTTGCCATCAGTCCTCATTCCTTAGAGTCCCATGGTCATAAAAAACCCACCATGTCTATAAATGCTAACTGTGCAGGCAGAAGCTCATGCTCAGACAACATCTGCCTCCTGCCTAAGCCTTTCCCATTCACCAGCAGGATCTAGGAGACCACCTGAACTCCCAAAGCCTCTAAAACTTGCTTCCAAGGCCTGGCATTAACTTTTTATCTGCTCGAGGTCTCCTTTGGGAGATCTTATTCCACTTCCAATATAGGGACGATGCTGATGAATCGGAGGGTGGGGAGGATATTAGCAGTGGGCCCCCAAGATGCTCAGGGGACTAGACTACCTCCCCTGGAAGACAAAGTTATGAGATAGAGGACTTCTTCAGCCTAGAGATTGAAGAAAGCTGAAAGAAAAAAAGGCTGAGGATAAGACACCATAACAGACTTCCAGTACCTATGAGAAGGTTAAAAAAATGGAGCCAGACTCTTCACCCTGGCATCTAATGAAAGGATGACACTAGGCAAAAACTGAAACAAGAGGTGCCAAGTGAGTATAATGAATAACATCTTCATGATGAGGACAGTTGAGAAATAGAACAGGCTGTGCTATTTCCACCCTTGGAGGTTTTCATCAAGACCTGACTGGATTGAGCACCAAGCAATGTGGTCTAACCTCAAGCTGAGCCTGCTTTGAGGGGAAAGTTGGACTAGAGAGCTCCTGAGGTCTCTTCCAACCAGATTATCCTATGATCCTACAGGTGCCCACATGCATGAGTGGCAATAGGTACTAGTCCACAGACCAGAAGAACTCTACCGACTTCTCCATAACATCCTGGATCCAGTCTCCCCACAAGCAACAAGCTTCCCAGGACAGCAAGTCTGCTCAGTGGATAGGTACCTCAATCCTTCATTGAAGGAAGTCTCCAGCCATTACCACCAGCTGCTTCCTCTTGGTGGCACTGGGTCATACCCATAGACCAGGCACAACCAGTCCAACACTTGCCAGTCTGTCAGAACTGACTGCTCCTCTTGTGTTGCCAGAGCCCTGTACTTGTTCTCCACCCAAATGTCTGCATGCAGAGGGAGGCTTTTTGCTGCTGAAAGTAAGAAAAAACTTCCATCTTCAACACTGCCCCTGGCAAGGGAATTTAACTTTATCATCTTGGATAGTGTGGGGCTTGGGCTGTTGCACTACAGCATCTCAGCAAATAACCAGTTAATCTCCCATTTGTCCTCCCTGGTGCTGCACAGTCTGCTCACCTCCTCCCACAGGTGGTTCACCCAGAAACTCCAGCAGAGCCCATGCTCCACTGGTCAATCATAGACTATCTCAACTTGGAAGGGACCACCCACGAGGACCATTGAGTCCAACTCCCTGCTCCACACAGGACTACCTAAAACTAAACCATATGACTGAGAGCATCATCCAGACGCTCCTTGAACTCTGGCAGGCTTGGTGCCATAACCACTTCCCTGGGGAGCCTGTTCCCACGACCAACCACCCTCTCAGTGAAGAGCCTTTTCCTAATGTCCAATCTGAACCTCCCCTGACGCAGCTTCATTCCATGACCTCATCCTATCCCTGGGCACCAGAGAGAGGAGATCAGCACCTTCCCCTCCACAGCCCCCCTTGAGGAAGGTGTAGACTGCGATGAGGTCACCCCTCAGCCTTCTCTTGTCCCAGCTGAACAAGCCAAGTGACCTCAGCCACTCCTCATAAATCTAGCCCTCAAGGCATTTCACTATCTTGGTCACCCCTCCTCTGGACACACTACAGTAGTTTGATGTCCTTCTTATATCGAGGCGCCCAAAACAGCACACAGTACTCAAGGTGGCACCACACCAGTGCGGCATGGAGTGGGACAATCACCTCCCTCGGTCAGCTAGTGATGCTGTGCTTGATGCACCCCAAGACATGGCTGGCCTTTTTGGCTGCCAGGGCACACTATTGACTCATGTTCAACTTGCCATCAACCCAAACCCCCAGATCTCTTTCCACAGGGCTTCTCATCCCCCAAGTTTGTACATTGTCCTGGTTTCAGCTGGGATAGAGTTAATTTTCTTTCTAGTAGTTGGTATGGTGTTATGTCTTGGATTCAGTATGAAAGTAATGTTGATAGCAACAACTGAAAACTTCAGTGTGTTAAGTAGTGTTTAGACTAAGTCAAGGATTTTTCAGCTTCTCATGCCCAGCCAGCAAGGCGGCTGGAGGGGCACAAGAAGTTGAGAGGGGACACAGCCATGACAGCTGACCCAAACTGGCCAAAGGGGTATTCCATACCATGTGATATCATGCCCAGTATATAAACTGGGGGGGGGGGTTTGGCCTGGCAGCGGGATCGCTGCTCAGGAACTAACTGGGCATTGGTCAGCGAGCGGTGAGCAACTGTGTTGTGCATCACTTGGTTTGTATATTCCAATCCTTTTATTATTATTGTCCTTTTATTATTGTTGTTATCATCATTATTAGTTTCTTCCTTTCTGTTCTATTACACTGTTCTTATTTCAACCCATGAGTTTTACCTTTTTTTTTTTCTTTTTTTTTTTTTCCCCCTGATTCTTTCCCCCTCCCACTGGTCAGGATTATCCCATCCCAGGTGGAAAATCTTGAAGCTACCATCATCTTCAATCCTGGCGTCCAGGAGGAACACCAGGCACTCCCTGCAGTCTTGTCTGGGACAAGGCCTCTCACAAACTCATGGTGGGGTGTTCAGCCACTGCAGGGACTGACATCCTATCATGGTGTCACCACCATTGACGTACCAACTGAAAGAGTCTGCTATGTGAGTAGACAATTTTCCTAGCTCAGTTTGACGGTGTTAAAGGTCCTGGTGTCAAGGTGAACTTTCTCTTGTAAGATTACACCAAAGAACACAAGACATATCAGGAAGATGACAAATCAGAAATAAAACTTTGATTAGAGGAGCCTGAGTAGTAAGGAGACCCACTTTTTTTTTCTTCTTGCTTACAGTAACCCATCTTCAATAATACGCATGGCTAACACTAGGTTATAACAAATACAGCATTGAAGAAAAGAAGACTGATTCAATGGGTGACACAACTGTGAGCACCCTTGAAGCAAGCTAACAATGGGATTTGAGCTGCTTTTTTTCCCTCCCCAGCATGAACATGCTGTTTCTGAACAGAAAGCCTAGAAGAGCAAAGAACATATCAACAGAATTGCCAAAAGGTAACTGAGGATCACATGTTGTTGATCTTGCAAATGAAGTTTATAGCTCTGCATGGTTAACTACAGAACAGCATCATGCATCAAACGTAGATTTTATTGACTTAATTCACCTGACATTCTGCTCAGAGATGCCTTATAAATTCTTATCTATCAGTATCCTTGAAAGATAATTTTGCCTGCCAGATCACAGTGCAAACTCCAATTTATTTTCCATTGGGCTGGATGTACAAGAATATTCAGATGAGGACATGACTCTCAGGTGGCTTCTAAGTATAGAACTGCAGCATTTTGCTAGAGCCACTAATGTAGTGCCACAAGTCTGAGTACTGCAAAAACAGATCAATACAAAATGGTCTATTCTCGAATGCACAAGAAAAGTGGTTGTAATTCCAGGTTAATCATTAGAGTTGACTTCAAAATAATGCAAATCTGTATCTCAAGACACTCAGGAAGACAAAAGTAGCCAAAAAGGCCGCCGGTCTGCTAGGAGTGAAGACTGAGCTCCCAACATCTAGACCTTTCCTTGACTCTTGACCCCAGATGGTCGACAGACACATGAGAAACTTTACTTTGACCCTCTCCCCACCCCACAATACACCAATGAAGACAAACTGCATGAAATTAATGCTGCTAACAATATAGCTTGAGACTTAAGGTGTTACTTTGCTTACCAAAACCAACCAACCAAAACTCTGGCCACCTCTGCTGAGGAAAGACTTTTAAATAGTCTTCATAAACACAATTATCTGCTGTCAGATTATCTGCTACTTGGCAATAAGTAGTAAAAAAAATCCCAAACTTCAAAACATTGGGGTTGGTACTGGGTCCAAGACTGTTTTCCATTAATGACCAGGTAACAGCACAGAGTGCAGCCTCAAGTTCACAAACAGTACAAAACCAGGAGGAATGGCTGATGCACAAGATGGTTGTGCAGCCATTCAGAGGGACCTTGACAGGCTGGAGAAACAGGCAGACAGAACCCCATCTCAAGCCCACAGGGAAATGCCAAGTCCTGCACCTGGGGAGGAACAACCGCTTGTTGACCATGAGCCAGCAGTGTACCCCTGAGGCAAAAAAGGCCACCGGCACCCTGGGCTGCATAAGGCAGAACTGATGGATGCAATCCTTCCCCTCTGCTCTGGTGAGACAGTACCTGAAGTGCTGTGTCCAGTCCTGGGCTCCCCAGTTCAAGACAGACACAGAGAGACTGGAAGAAGTCCAGCAAATGGCAATGAAGATCATTTGAAAGGACTGGAGCATCTTTTCTATGAGGGTGGCTGAGAGATCTGGGATTGTTTAGCCTGAAGACAAGGCCCAGGGGGATCTTATCAATGTGTACAAGCACCTGACAGCAGGTTGTAAAGAAAACCAAGCCAGGCTCTTCAGTGGTATCCACTGAGAGGGCATGAGGTAATGGGCACAAGTTGAGTGTGGTGGTGGTTGGGGTTTTTTCCATTGGGTTTTTTTAATTATTATTCTGACAGTGGTCAAACACTGGAAAAGGTTGCCTAGGGCAGTGGTGGAGTCTCCAACCTTGGACTGGACAATGTTCTAGGAACCTCACTTTCAGCAGAGTGGTTAGACTAGACAATCTCCAGAGGTCCCTTTCAACCTCAGTTGTTGTGTGATTCTATGATATAGACCTTCCTCAAGTGATCAAAAGAAGCTGATTTAGTCACTAAAGGTCTGAGGTTAAATATCACCATGTAATTTTATGTTCCCTGTACTTTCTAGCTGACCAGGTTAAATACAAGGAACCACTTTCCACAGGCTATTGCAAGTGCTAAACAATGCATGGCAAGGAATGGGAAACTCCCATACAAAGTTAACACCTTCGGTTTAGGAACTTCACTGAAAGACAGCTGGGAGAGTATTTTGAGGGGAAAAAAAAAAACCACCAAGAATCACTCTACACTTGCCTTCTTTTTTAATTGAAGATTTTTCCGTAGCCATCTGTTATTATCTATTGTCAAGACACTATTGTGATAGATTAATTTGATTAGACAATACAGACATTCTTAAAATGACAGAAACAGCCTTCAGAAAGTATCTATGGAAGTAGCGATCCATGTAATCTAACCAGCACACAGCAAGAAGGGATCTTAGTCTTTCACTTAGGATAACTGGGAACATGGGAAGGAGGGAGAGAAGGATGCAGAAGCATGCAGAAGGGGAAAAACATTCAAACAGCTTCACATTCTCATTCTTCATCTCAAAATACTGGAAAAACAGGCACACAAAGTTGCAAGTCTAACAAAATCAAGCAAGTTATGGTCAGAGAGAGAAGTACAGATTCAAAGTTTTATGGATTTTAGTCTGAATGACTACCGATAACTTTGACATGTAAGGCATAACTGTAGAAAAGGGTCCTCAGATTCACTACTCCTATTCCATAAAATAGGCATTGAAAACCCTTTCATCATCCGCGAGTCCAAGACAACATCTAAGGAGGAAAAATAAAACACCGCTATTATTGCAAAAGCATGAACAGGAACAGGCCATTGTCTAAAGGCTTCTAGATCACTGAAAACATTTTATCCAGTGAATACTAAGCAATTAGGTATGGTTTAAATAGAACAAAATCATGAGAAGGGTCCAAGATTTGGGAAGTGCACCGGATACTTAAACTCGGTCTAGACCAGCTTATCTGGAAAAACAAACTTTTCTGGCTGAGCAGCCATGGCTTCATCTAACAGCTAAAAGTTTGCACAGGAATTTAGAAGCTTGTTTACAGTGGTCGGATCCTTCCCAGAAACCTCAAAACACACACATCTCCTGTGCAACCTGATCTCCAACCAGATCTAAGGACAAATCAGAAATGAAGAGGTTGGACAACCCACCCCTGAGAGTGGTCAGGGGACTCTGAGTCACCAGTCCCGTATTTTCCAAAGGCATGCAGCCCCCCCATCAACTAACCTTAAGCAGAACGCCAAGCTCTGCAAATACCCCAAACGGGGGTAATGAACATTTAAATCTGCACGAGCCACACCACCGCAGGACTGCTTCACATATCTCAAAACAGAACTGGCACACTTTTATCCGTAACTGCCTTTAACAAAGAGGCACAGAGGCCAACAACAGCCCAGTGACATTAACCCAGGCATTGCTCCATGGCCATTTTGGCTCACCATGCTTTCGTTAACTTTAGCTAATCCTGCACTGTAGGATCAAAGTTTCTTGTGTTGGGCAACCGCCACCACCGGTGAAACTGATTAAACAACTAGCTTTGGCTACACAGGACCAAGATTAATTTGCACTATCCTGATAACAGTCATCATCTCATGCTCTTTAAGAAACTTGTTTAATACTAACTCTGAGCCCACTTAGATAAGCAAAGCAGTTCACATCTTCAGATGCAGTAATAACTGTGCCGCTTTACAAGCTGATCCAGAAGAACCAGGAACAAGGATTAAAGAGATTCTTTATAAACCCGATACACCTTAAGGACCTTCTCCTCTCTCTTCTCCCCTTGTAATCCCATATCAGATCTTTCACTTGAGTCCTTTTTCATTTACTGTGTAAATAAACTACTACTACCTGCCACAGAACTGAATGAGAGGCATTTTAAAATTAAGAGTCAGGATTTATAAACTACCTTTGTACTACCCTCAGCATTAGTCGAGATTAATACAAAGAACAAACTAGCAAGTGCCATCACTGGGTACTGAAAAAGCCTCACTACTTGAGCCTAGCTATTAATACTGAAAAGTGTCAGTGTTCAACAAAGGTGAAGCCATATACTTGAGATGGTCTCCCTGATGCTGAAATTCTGCCGCCTTAGGTGTTGAAATATTCTAGTAGGGTCATTGTTAACAAAAACCATTAATAGAGTTATCTATGTTATAGTACACGTTGTTTTCCACCCTGAAGCTGTCCCAGTTTCTGCAAAGGTTTCCAAGAAAGCAGGATCATCAGAAGAAAAGGTATATCCTAATTTTACATCTTGGAAGAAAGGCAGCTTTCTTACTCTTACAGTATTTACAGTGTGAAGAATTTGAAGAATTTATTCACACCACCTGCAATTAAATTTAAAGCATTATATTTCAGAAGCAAGGTAGGCAGCTATATCAAGTGGACCCAGAAAAGTGAGAGACTCCCCTACGAGCACCCGCCTGACACACCGGAACAAAGTCTGCAACAAAACACATGAAGAAACCTCTGCTCTTCCAAGCACCTCAGTTTTGCCACGTTTCCCCAGGTATCACAGATTTACAAGCATTGGCAAGAGCGGAAGATTGTGTCACACCTCAAATCTATAGTAGAATAAGCAAAACTGCATTTTACCCAGGCTGTTTACAGAACAAAAAGTAAGCTTGCAATTGCATCCAAACTGTTGGAGCAGATATCTGATATGTTTCTTGGAGAACTGAGGGGTGGTTTAGATGTACCAGAGACTGAACACAAACAATAGAATAGTAAGAGTCGGGGCTCTTGCTGCATGAAATCCTTGTCATTACAGTATTCCTAAAACAGAAGGGCGATTCTGGAATGTGTGATAAAAACAGGGGAACACCCAAGTGGAAGATGTTTCAATGCAAGAGATACTATAAAGGGAAAGCAAATGCAACAACAGGAATTACTTCAGGGTTCATGTCTCTTGTTATGGTTTTACTGAACTCAAGCTCAAAGTCCATATTCAGCTTCCAGGTTCCATGTTGACCTATTGCAACATGATCCAGAGGAATCCTTCTGCTTTGGCTGTGCTGCCTACCAGCATTCCTGACTTTGAGGACGAAATGCAAAGACTCTGGGATTGCCAGCACAGAAAGTTGCATTTCCAGCATCTCCCTATACAACAAGGACTTGCCCATAAGCAAGCGTCCTCTTAACCTTACAGGAAAATATTTCTCCTACGAGTCTGAACTTGCTGCTCAAGTCAGCAATGAGGACAACCAGGTCCCAGCCAGCAGGATGGAGGAGGAAGAAAGACGGGGACGAGGAGGAGGATGGGGTTGGAAGTGCAGGCAAAGTGGGGGGCATGCCAGCACACATCATCTCGCAGGTGGCCCAGCCCACAGTTGGGAGCAGCCTCCACCTCAGTTGCTGGACCTCAGAGAGGACCTGCGGCGAGCAGCAGAGATGCCTTCGGTAAACCTGGCAACCCCAGCACGACGGCATGGAGCTACAGGACAGAAGCCATCAAAATCGAAGAGCTCACATAATAAAAGTTTACAACAATCAGTGTGCCGATGCATTAGCGTTAAGTGCATATAGGAGGGTTTAAAAGTTAAAAACAAGCCAACCAACCTCTGAACATGATTATCCAGGGTTGGCTGCTTTGGGAGTAGTTTGGCATGCATTTTCCAGCATTGTTAATCCCAAACCAAAACAATCTCATCTCTACATCAAAGCTTTCACCTCATTTTTAGAAATCTTTTAAAATGAAATCAACAACCCTTCTCCCTCTAAGCCTCACGTAACAGCAGTCTGTTCTCAAAGGGAACTCCCCAAAGCTACAGCAATTCCCATGCGCTGCACTGGTCGAGCTGCAAGATAACACACACTTCTAAATGAGAGACACACAGACTGAACAAGAGGGATTACTGCCCACACAATTAAATTTTTGGTACCGGACACTGGTAAAGCCCAGGTTTCACTCTGAAAATCTACCAAACACTGACCCACACATCACAGACGCAAATTGCCCAGTGTTACCAGTGCTGTTTAAATGAATGCAGTAAAGAAACGTAAGTGTCTTGGGCCACTATATCTGCAAAAAGTGGGACGTGTATGTCCTCTGAACTGCATCCCAAGTCTCTCTAGTGAGTAGAAATCTTTGGTTACAGAGTTACATCTTCGGTTTAACAGAATTAAAACTGTTAGGATACCTTCTTACACAGTACTAGGCACACCAGATAACCTCCCCATTTTGGATTTTATGCCTTTCTTCAGTCCTTTGACAGGAGGAGGGAAACCACAGGAAGATAATCTTCAAGCACAAGAGCAAGACAAAGGGCTAGGTTTATATTGATCAACTGATGATTAACTGAAAACAGCTTAGGAAGAAAGCAATGAGAACCTCCGTTCTTACACCTTTGTGTTTAGTCCACAGTTGTCAAAACCAGCAAGAGCAAGGGTGTTGACTTGGACATGTAGTTAGAAGCTGAAGATCCAGACTTAGCTTAGGAGGGATTTCCACATATACTATTTCATCTAGGTTCTTTCTAAAAAGATACAGACTAGATTTACAGTTCCTTACATTTGTCATTCTCCTAGCTTCTTACTAGGAAAAATAAACTTACTCTTCCTTTAGAGCTTATGAAGACAATGTAGTGAACTCCCTTGTGCTAACAAAAGATGGGAATTAACTAAGCCCACCACTGCTCTTCCCCTTCCCAGTTCCACCCACTCTCAGCTCTAACTGCTCATCATGAACAAAGCTCTGGTTAGTGGGGATTTCCATCCAGAAAGCTGGAGCATCACGCAGCTACTAACACTCCGCTCTCCTGACATTTTCATACACCACATAACAATCCAAATAGGACCAAGTTGTTGGGAATCAGACACTTCTTTCCAGTGAAATACTGGAATACATCACTTGACTGTATATCTCTGAGCATTACTGCTAATAGACGCTTCTCAAACATTTATCCCCAGTATGACTATCAAAAGAAAGCCCACCACCAAACACATACCTGCTTCCAAGACTAAGTGCAAGCAAGCCTGAGTGACTCAAAGCAAATCCATACAGTACAGCCTTCCTTTTCCTGAAGCAGGACTAGTGGGGAAGGAAGGACAGAAATAGTAATTTAACTTTTAAGAACTGAGATAAATTGTTCTAACTCAATTTAAAAAACAACTCAGCTGTGATAAAGTTATCAGCTTATTACAACTCACACTGTTCAACAAAATATATTATCCTGAGCATCTTCCGTAGTTATATTTCTAGGGAGAACAAGTTACTGTATGATAGCTTTGTAACAAATTGATTATTCAGAGTCAGGAAGACTTTCAGATGGTAAAAGTTGCAAAAGTAATTGAAATGAATGTGTGTGAAAGAACACAGGCAACCAAGTCTACTGGGAACAGGAGGTAAGACAGGATCTCCAGCTCCTAAGTAGCTCTGGAACAAACAGGTTTTCCTTTAGCTGAAAAGATTTCAGAGTCTTGGCACCAGCAGTAGTCCCTATGCTGGATCACAAATACAAAGAGGAAGAGCTGCATCTTCCTCCCTTCCCCACTCTGTGGCTATCACCTTGGGAACTCCTAAAGCTCTTCTACTCGTTTTGGACCCAACACTTGTTTTCATAGCCGAAGTGCAGGTCTTAAGTTTCCTGCATGCAGTCAGGAGCTGATCAGAGAGATGGTGTTACTGCTGCATCAAGCCTGTGTTTGACAAGCTTGCCAAACGCCCAAGTGAAGATTATAGTGCCTTCATAACACAAGGAGCTTCTACTGTTCCTTTCCCTGGCACACACAACATTTTGTGGCTTATGTCATACCACAAATGCAGATGCAGACAATGCAATACTATTTGTTTTTCATCCTACCAGTGTGCCTGATGGGAATCAAAGGGCAGAAAATACAGTTTCTAGGTACACCCCACCTATATTCACGTCACCTCTTATCTGCATAAGGGAAAGCTCAACAAAATCTGAGAGTACCTTAGCGATGTCCATGTGGAAGGTCTTTCATCTTATGATGCATTAGCCAATGTTTAGGCCTAGATGGTACATCATCTGCAGAAAGTTCTGTCAAGTAGCCCTACTCCTGCCACATCAATACTCTTTCATTATTGGCACTTCCAACAGTTAAGTGAAACTTTCTTAAAAAAAAAAAAGGTATCTGTATCACTCAACTCCACCTAAACTGTCAGTGCTCCAGCAAAGTGCCATGCCACCACTGCTTCACTGTCAAAGCAGAGGGAACTTGCCAGGGGTCAAGCTTTCCCCGATGCCAACTGCCCATTCACTCATCCCTAAAGCCACCAGATTGTAATTAGGCTAAACCTGATGCAGAAGCAATCTGTGATACCTAATTACCTGTTACTTGTTTCACATTTCAAGCCCCTAAACTTTACAGGGAATAAAACTGCAGCATCTGGGAATCTGACCATCTACTAGCAGCAGCAGCAGAGCAAAAAAAGCAATTCTGGCAAAGCCATTTCAATCTCATCTGTCAGCCAGTCTTCCCCCTTGCCTTGCTATTTGTGGCTCTTGAAAGTTGGAAGAATAGGATTTTCTCAATTCAGCTCAGCTTTCAACACTCTTCTGCATGAAGAATTTCTACAGTTCTTGTTATAGTCTGGTATTTTACTGACAAAACAGAAATATTAAGTTTCAGAAGTACTAACAGCAACCATATTTAGTTTTCCTGAAGCAGCACATGACCATTTCCCCCACCCCAAAAAGTGCTACACCACCAAGTTATCCATATCTCCATTACATTGCTATCTTTCCATCTTTAAATACCAAAATGAAAAAAGCTAATAGAAAATTAAAATATACTGTTAGAAACTACAAGCTGGAAACAAGGCTTTGAACACTTCCACTGCTGTGTCTTTTCCAGCAGATGACATCAGGAACACGCTCCTTCCAGTTTCAACGCCAGATCTTCAGGAAATTTAGCAACTGCTAAACAAAACCAAACATTTAGTACTGATTACTAGCAAAGAAGGATGAACATTATGACAGGGAACACACTCCATTTATCATATGAAATTAATCAACACCTTCATTCACATATACCAAGGTTCAAGGCTAGTTAATAGCTTCAGAGCATTCTCAGGGCACCAAATTAGCATGCACCTCACTAAAATGCAGTTACACCACAGGCAAGCAGCTCCTTAGAAGGCTGCAATGAATCATTCATGAATACAGGAGCTGAAATCCTTGTTAAGGGAATTAAAAAAGACATCCCCTCCCCCAGACCTGTCCCGCACAAAACAACTCTTACTGGGTGATACTGTTCGATTTTCTTTTATAGCTCATCCTTTGCCAGAAGCAAGAGTTGGCCTTACTTTTCAGTTTAAGAAAGCTCTAAGCAATCAGAGTAAGTTCTGCCCATGTAACTATGACAGTGTATCATGCCACTATTCAAAATTACATAGGATAAAAGCCTCATGGAAACTTCTGTTTGAAGTGGTTGGGGGGTTTTGTTTGTTTTTGTTCGGGGGGGGGAGGGGGTTCCGGTGTTTTTTTTTGTTTGGTTGTTTTTAACAACAATCTGTCCATCAAGGCTTAAATAAGAGATTCTCCAAGACTGGATATGAAAGAACACCTTAGTCCATTACTGTTTCCAGCAAGCTTTGGTAAAAATGCACTTTGGAATTCTTGCTATTGATTATTCCCTTATACAAAGGAGGAATTACAGTTGGGCAACCTAATGCTGTAAACTTAATCATCACTTACACTTGGGCTTTCTCCTGGAAATAGAATTTAAACTTCATAAAAGCCATGAATCCACAGCAACTTGAAGAGTTATTAGCTCAAACTCCTGCATGCTCTGGAGGGACAGGCAGCAATACCTGCTCATTAGGTTCATCTCAACCTCATACCTAACACAGCCCTCCTACCTCCTGGCCAGTCCTTTCTAGGAGGAGAATTCCAGCTGCAGCTACAGAAGCCAGCAATAGCTGCAAATTTCCTTATACACTCCTTCAGCAAGGAATAAGATTTATGCAATGCAAACCTTTTACAGAGAAGTGGGTCAGCTATAAAAAAAAACAAAGTGTATGTGAAATTCCTTTTCAGTCAGTCACTACAGAACAGTGTGCGGGGCAGAGGCAGCATGCAAAATACCGTTTCACTCTGGCAGCAATGAGAGGAGTGAAGAGGGGGACTGAAGGACTTGACCTAGATTGCAGTATCTTTTCTACTCATCCAATTAACCAAATGCTATTCAAGGTTTTAACCAGAAATGAGGTCAAGACGGAATGGACAATTCCATGTTATTAGAAACAAGTGCCATTAAATGCCAGTGCATGTTATCACTTTATGCAGCATTTAAGACTGTAGCATGTCGCACCATTTTTAAATGTGTTGGAACAGTAGCGTGAAGAGGCGAGATCCAAGAGTCACACTTCGCCTCGAGGACCTGGTTAGGCAACTGCACAACTCAGAGCGCAATAGGAACCTGGAGGAGGACACAGGAGGACACCAGGCTACGCTGCTGCAGCAGCTCCACAGATGTTCATTGCTTGTTTCTGCTAAGATACGCCACTGGAGAGACAAGGCAGAACAGGGACATGGGTTTAAAGTTGTACACTGCTACACAGCAGAGACAGGAACCAAAATTGCCTGTATTTAATGACCATTTCATTTCAAGGATATGGCCAAGAGGAAACTGAAATGCTGCTTCTAATAAACCATTTCTGGATTTGTGAAAAACTTGTCCCACTGAAAGACAACATGACCATTCTGCAGACTACCCTGTGCTCCCACCAACTTCCAAAACACCCACCCAGATGCTTGATAAGCTCAGCTTTAAGTAGAGAACAAACAGTTTGAAAGAAACTCAACAGGATTATATCAACCTCAAAAGACTGGGAGAAGTCTGAGGTCTAGGACATATTTTTGTGGGGAAACCCTAGAAGTGACCATCCCTACAAAACAACTCAAAGGTTCTGGACTTGGAGCTTACATCCCTGAATTTAGAGAACAGAAACCAAAGTGGAATAGCACTTCTGAGGCGAGGGCTTGTGTGCAACATGCCTTCAGGAATAACATGTGTATGAGATGGGAGAGGGGCAGAAGTCTATCAGTAGAAACTAACAGAGTAGCCTTTTCAAAAAAAACACCTCTGCATTATTTCCCAAGGTTTCAGAAGGCTGAGGAGTTATACAGTAGTGATCTAAAAGGGACATGAGAAGGTCACAATATTAGCAAGAGACAATTATTAAGCAAGACCTGCTGAACTGCTCCTGGCTGTACATTTTGGCTCCCACGCACAGAGCAAGAGTTTGGGATTCAGATGCAAAATACTACCAAAGTTGTCACCTTTGCACATATATACTTCTTTCAAGTATAAATGGTCTTAAGCTCCCAACAAACATGTGTAGAAACAAAATTTATATTTGAGTTTAAGCCCTGCAGTAGTGCCTATGTTTAGTTAGTGAAAGGAGAGCACTGGACAGACAGCAAGGTGGTGCAGGTCACCAGTTCCCAACAAGAAAATAAATGGCAACGCAATTGGAGAGCAAACACCAAAGAGGTCAGAGTCCCAGAATCTGTGCATAGCAGCCCAACAAGGAAGTCTCAAAAATAAACAGTCCTCAGACAGCCATCCTGCACGGGGCAAAGAGCTAAACTGAAGCCAGCTCTTGCTTGAATCAGGTAGCACACCAGACCTACTCCTAGGAGGAGTTTTTGATATTTGTATATGAAAGCATGGGCATGTTAAAACCAACACAACCAGCTACTAAACTTAAACAATTTATTTTACTTAACTTACTGGCAAGAAACTGCATTTGTCTCAAATGCCTGAATTTCCTATTAAAACACCAAACTTCTGCAAGCTGAAGTGTCCATGCTGATGTTGAAAGATGGTCCTGCACCTTTGGCACATCTCCCTTCCTCCAGGCTGCGTTACCACGTGTGCTGGCAAAGTGGTAAACAAGATCAGGGATCTAATCCAAGCTAAAAATAATTTCACCTTTTTTTTTTTATTAAAAAAAAAAAAAAAAAAAGAACAGCTTTACAAATGGAGTTTGCCAAGTAGCTTCACACACTCCTATGGCAAAAGAGGCCAGAGCAAGGGCAGCGCTGATACACACCTCCCCATCTGGCAGCAGCAGCAGCTTGAACAGTTCGTAAACCAGCCTTTGACTTGCAAATATCACACAGGAGCCTGTAGGAAGCAGGTAATTGCATCTCCTGTGGATGCCAGCCTTGGATCCTGTACAGGTTCATCCTTCTACCAAGGTAAGGAGAGTCCCAAAAGGAAAGTAAGAAACAAGCATTCATGACATCATGTGGTACAGACAAAATTATCAAGTTTCATGGTGTAGTTTCATGGATTTGTTAGCCTTTACTTAGAATACCATACTTGTCTTTAGGTTTTACCATTTGATACAACAAGGTTTGAATGCAAGATCACTATTCAATATCATACACACACATTTGCAGGCTGTTTGTCAAACGCAAGGAGCACACTATGAGCCAAAGCCACTGCAGCTATTTTTACCCTGCGCATGAGACCTTGGGTGCCTGTGCTATGATGCGTGGAGTCAACAAGTTCATGTTAAGGATGATTGGCAAAGATCAACTTGACTTGCACTCTTGGTTTCCAGAGGTGAGATAGCAAGCCTTTTAGCAACAACACTGACAAAAAAACATCACAGATTGTCCCTGCTGGACAGGTATTTACAAAATCTCCAACTGAAAGGTGTCTTTAGCCATGAACATCATTACACTAACAATACTTAAGGTTGTTTAAATGCACCAGCTTAACTGAAGCCACCAGAACATGCACCAATTGAGTAATATTTATACTGCCCATGAGAAGAACCCTATTTAAAACTCCACCTTGTTCTAATAACTATCTAATAATTAAGAGTGTTTTAAAAAAATAAATCAGATTACCAGAAGAATATCAATGCTACTTCAACTTCTAAAATTTGTCCTCCAATAATTAGAGCCTTTTTTCCTGTAGTAAAACAGTTGCCACCTTTTATGTTCTTTTACCCTTGCTGGAAAAAAGGGTTCTCTCTCCTACTTCAGCTTTCACATTAGTCAGAAACAGGAAGCACAGACACCATAGGGAATTCATTGCCTACTGACCTGAAGTGGGAACTAACACTACAAACCTTCACTTGAATTTGAAGTTGACGATGAAGTTATTCATCTAGCTAATTTTCTCTTCTGAAGAGAAATCTCTCAGAATAGAAGCTCCTGCAGCTCCTCACAATCTCATATAGACCTTGAAACTACCTGGACACATGCAAAGCATCTGACACTGTCCTGCATGACAACCTTGGAGACAAAATTAGAGAGACATGGATTTGATGGATGGACCACTCGGTGAATGAGGAATTGGCTGGATGGTAGCACTCAGAGTTGTGGTCAACAGCTCGATGTCCAAGTGGAGAGCAGTGACAAGTGGCATTCCTCAGGGGTCGTTGGTAATGAGACCTGCCAGCACTGTTTAACATCTTTGTCAGCAACACAGACAGTGGGATTGAGTGCACTCTCAGGAATTTTGCCGACAACACCAAGCTGGGCGGTGCAGTCGACACGCCGGAGGAAAGAGATGCCATCCAGAGCAACCTTGACACGCTTGAGAGGTGGGCCCGTGCAAACCTCATGAGGTTCAACAATGCCAAGTGCAAGGTCCTGCACATGGGTCGGGGCTATCCCAAGCACAAATACAGGGTGGGCAATGAGTGGATTGAGAGCAGCCCTGAGAAGAAGGATTTGGGGGTACTGACAAAAAACTGGACATGAGCCAGCAACGTGCGCTCGCAGCCCAGGAAGCCAACCGTGTCCTGGGCTGCATCCCAAGCAGCGTGGCCAGCAGGTCGAGGGAGGGGATTCTGCCCCTCTGCTCCGATCGGGTGAGACCCCACCTGGAGTCCTGCGTCCAGCTCTGGGGTCCTCAGCACAGGACAGATATGGACCTGTTGGAGCAGGTCCAGAGGAGGTCAGAGGGCTGGAACACCTCTGCTATGAGGACAGGCTGAAAAAGTTGGGGTTGTTCAGCCTGGAGAAGAGAAGGCTCCAGGAAGACCTTATTGCGGCCTTCCAGGGGGCCAACAAGAAAGCTGGAGAGGCACTTTTTACAAGGGCATTCAGTGGTAGGACAACGGGTAATGGCTTTAAACTGAAAGAGGGTAGATTTAGATTAGATATAAGGAGGTTCTTCACTGTGAGGGTGGTGAGGCACTGGAACAGGTTGCCCAGAGAGCTGTGGATGCCCCATCCCTGGCAGCGTTCAAGGCCAGGTTGGATGGGGCTTGGAGCAACCTGGTCTAGTGGAAGGTGTCCCTGCCCACGGCAGGGGGGCTGGAACTAGATGACATCTAAAGGTGCCTTCCAACCCAAACAAGTCTATGATTCTGTGATCTTATGAAATGCAAAAGTCTCTCATTACTGTAAGAGAGAGTTGCTGAGTGTTGGCAAGATACTCACACTGCCTGGCAGAAAGCCTCAGTGGCTTCTCTGAAGTCAGTGCTCAGGCATGTCTATATGACCCTAAAACCGCTACTGTGTACCTTCCCACCTGGCTGGGAGAGCCAGCAATGAGAGGTAAGGTTGCTGAACCACACTTGGGTTTTTTTGTTTTGTTTTAAACACTGCAACCAAGGCTTTGCATTTTATTTCATCCATTTTGCCACTGGTAAAGGCAAGCAGCAGAAATGCTTGTCACCAAATCCTACCTGTCAGCACTGGTGAGCACTCTTTGAAACAGATTAGAGGTTTAAACACAATTTAAAAAAAAAAAGCCGGTGTACAGCAGCAAACATCTGAATCTGTCAGTACAGGAGGTGGCTTCTTCCCCATTCAACAACTCCCAGTTCCGATAAGCCATGAACATAGTGTTTTTGTAAGTCACTAGCCAAAGCTTCAAAATGAAGTGGTGCGTTTTATATCAACAAATTGCATCTCTCCAACCTTTCCATTCTTCTATATTCTGGTATGAGTAGCATATAAACACTGATGGTCTCCACGTGTGCTGGCACAAGACAAATCTTTCACAGTCTTAACTCACCACCAGCACTCGATGCAGAATCAGCAGACCACCCAGGACCCTACGTTTCCTTTTCAGATCTACTTGTGTTTTAGGGCAGCATCACCACAAAACCAGAACCTACAAGGCATTATTTGGACTGTAAGGCTCCATGATATTCCTCCAGTTACACAGGCAAAAAAAAAAAAAGAAAAAACAACAGAAATGCAGAGAAGACTCAAGACAGCATATACAAGAAGTTTCTTGGTGAAAGGAACAGAGGAATAAGCAGATTTCATGGAAGACACCAATATCTCACAAGACTTCACTGTGAAGGCCAAGGGGTGGGGAGTCCGCAGGGACAGCAGGCACGAGGAGGAGCAGAAGACAAGGGGCCATCTCTCACTGCCATGCAGATGTAGCAAAAGACAGTAAGGTCACTGCAGCTCCAGCTTTTGAAACACCCACAAAATGAGAAGATAAAGAGATGACCCTGAAAGTCAGGGCTAACTGGAGCCATCGGATTTCCACATTCAAGTAACTATGGAAGATACAGGTAGATAACTTGAACCAGGGCAGCAATTTTGGAGGATATTGTTTTTCCACATTCCTTCCCCTAGAGCAGAAAGGAAACCTTAACACTCATTCTTTCCTTTTAAGACTGGAAAACATTTAGCTGTATGCAGCTCTAGAGGCAACATTAGGTCAAAGATAGACAGGAAGCCTCAGCAGCCTGAAACATCAAAATAAAAGGCATTTGAAGTACATTAGCTGCTTGGTTAAGGAAAGTATACTCTTTGCAGAGAACCATGTAAATAAGTTTGTTACTGGAAGTAAGTGCTCTCCTACAACTCAAAAGCTTTGTCAGAAAAAATAACATTTTTTTTTTCAGAATTTATAATTGCACAGCAAAGAACTAAAAGCCTCCAACAGAACGTAAGGTAATCCCCTGCAAACACTTTCAACATAAGGAAAGTAAGGAAAAACAACATTTTAAGCATGTTTCAAGTGGCACTCCAAGATTTAAGACAGCCAGGGCTTTACGTGTGCCTTGCCACCTGGTTCTCAGGTTGTTAATTCACTCTATGTCCCAAAGCAAGAAGGTCAAACACAAAGATGCAGGTGCTTTTTACTTCAGCTGTCCTTCCAAAACAGATGATTATTTAGTGGAAGAAAAATCCATCAAAGTTCAGGCATGAATGAAAAATCTTCCTGAGTAAGGAGAAACCCATTACTGCAATGACACTGCTGATATGAGACAATTTTCTTTGCCATTGTCTCAACAACTCTGGTGTTCAACCTTCCAACAAGGACCGAGATCTGCAAGTTCAGATGGAAACACCTGCAAGGAGGTGAGCAAAGAGACCCTGAGGACCCATAGCTGCCTTTTAAAGATTTTTAAAAGAGAAGCAGACTTTTCAAGTGATGGTATGTGCTAATACTTTAGGACAGAAGTTACCTAGCTCAGCCAGACTTCAGTCTGGGTTGAAACCTTTAAACCTTACTACTCTAACGGCAGATAGTCATTCATACAACCTGAACCAGAAGTGTTTCATGTTTTCCTGCCCACTAGCTGCTGAAAGATAATCTAAGTGATGTTATGACCGTACCATGAAACAAACACTAACTTCTTCATGGCAGTAAGGATGGGGTCTAACCTTCAATAGGGGTTAAGGAGTGCTGAATTACTTCTGGCTGATATACCAACAAACAGGCACACTCAGGAGGGGGCAAAGATTGTGCCATTTAATTTCCATGACAAAGTGCATAAAGAGTTATTTGCTGACCCTCTGCCACCAGGAGACCTATGTTCTCATTACATAAAGACAAAGCAAACTTTGAATTCAGTATTTCCAGAAGTACACTGATATTTAATAAGGCTGTATAGGAGAAAGCAGAATTACATTTATACTGCACATACTTTTAAAAGAAGGACTGCCACAGCAGCCCCTCTCAACACTCCCTCAGTCCCACGGTGGGTTGGTAAGAAGGAAGAAATGCTGAAGACAGATGCAAGTTAACACTGGCAACTAAAGCAGACATAATACAAATTGCAGTGCCTTTCAAAGTATTTGCACCATGCAGTAAGTATTTGGCTAGAGCCAACTCTGGAGGAATCCTGCTTAAAGCCTGTGGGCTCTCAAGACGACAGTGATAAGCCATCTTCAAACCTTCACCTTGCTCCATGAATTATTTCTGCAGAAGTTAATGGAAGGAGCTGTAACACAGAGTTGTGGCAATGCCCACATCCAAGTGGGCTTGTTCCAAGTCCAGCTCAAGAATCACAGGCTCAAGAGCTGACATCCCAGGTGACAGTGGAGCAAAGCCCTCAGAGGTATATAAGGACACTGTATTCCACTGGACAGACAGTGCATGAACCCAGTTCATGCTCCCAGCTACAGCACACAGACTCCATCCATCTGAAGCATCATCTGCCAGGCTTGTTAAAAGCTTCACATTTAAAATGCTCTTTAATGAAGAAGTGACTGTGATATTCCAATATGATTCTGCTGAAGCATACACTGCCTGCCGCAGGGAAACAGGATCAGTGCAGTCAGTGCTGTGTGAGTATTACTGACCATTTACTTGCTAAAGTCTTTTTAAATTGCACAAGCCACTGCTGCCAGGAACACCAGCCTACTGCAGCTTTTCAGCAGCCACAAATCCCCCAAGATGCTCCACTTGTGCATCACATGCCAGAAAACACAGGGGAAAAGAGGAGTAAATGGGTTTTGTTGATCTTGGGGGGATGCTGTATTGGGACAGAGTGTAGACTGAGCTCAGAAAAAGCTTCTGAATAGCAAAAATGCAAGCCATTACAGATAATGTTTATTGCTGTGTCTTGTAAGAGGTTTAAGAGCAAATTCAAATTTCCCCACATGGAAAGTAGGGAAGAAAGAATTCTTCCCAGCAGAACACAAATTGCATGACTTGCCAGAAAAAGAATAGGGATATTTTTACGAAGTGATCTTATCAAATCAGTTTTGAATTCAGAATCCAGTAAAACACAAGTAAGTGCACTCAGACTCCAGCAGAGCCAGTGCAGTTATTAGAAGGAAAGACAGTGTCTAATATCTATAAAGCCACTGAAAACAGTTTTAGGAGAACATACAGTTACCAGCAATGGCATTGCAGTATTTTGTGTTCTTGAAAATAAAGTTTTAATCTGCCCCAAAGAGAGAAGTTCAGAAGTTCAGTTCCTGCCCCAAAGTTGCATCATTGCAATGACATCAGCAGGGCTTCCTGGTTGGAAGTAACCAGTGATCACATAAGTTTGGCCTACAGTGAACCAAAATGCATTTAAGCAAGGATTCCTTTGGGTGTTCTTCCATGGAACTACTGCAGAACCACAAGCAATCAAAATATTGTCCACATGTGAGGCAAAATTTATGCTCACATCAAAGCATTACAAACAGGTACAGCTGTTGCCCTTAGTTTGACCAAGCTCTCTTACCCTCTCAGGTTCCTTCAGTTAAATTTACCTGAAGACGAAAGCATATTGAACCTACCGGAGAGTTGGCAAACAGAGCCTAATCCTGTTGCTACTCAATTTTTTTTATATACTCCAGTGAAAAAAAGGCAAATTCTTTTATTTTAAACAGAACTCATGGAAGTACATAACCCATCTGGCTGAATAATTTTGTGCACCCTTCCTGAAGCTGCAGAGTCTAAAGGTATATACTTGGTTTTAACCAGGCAAATAAAGTCACGCTAATTTGAGAAGAATCAGAAAGTTTATTATGAACATTTATAATCACACCACACACTTTAGAAGAGTCAACACTTAGTTATTACAAAATTATTACAGTTCAGTATCTAGAAGATATCCAGCTCCAAAACAATTGTCTTCCCAGGGCTGTCATTTTCCCTGTAAAGGAATATGATAGTCACAGCCACTTTATAAGCATTGAAACACTACAGCTGCAACAGACAACACAGAAATACTTCTGGAGGAGAACAGCAATCCAAACCACACTTCACAACGTAGGACATAATACTTTCTGGGTTTGTTCTAAAAGCAGAGGAAGGGCAATAAACTTGACCACCCACAGACAGTTATCCAAGTCGCCAAGCCCTGATGATTGACATATTGGGGTTCTAGCCTTTACAACAGGAACCTCTGGTACACATCCAAACACCAACACAAAGCACCAGCTCAGTATCAGCCTCAGTACCAAAACCCAAGGACCACCACCGACACGCAGTAGCCAGTGCATGGCTGTTCAGACCATGGTACCTGGCTGTCCAGCCAGTTTAGCATCAACCTTGTCACCTGCTTATCCAGCCTGTGTCTCACCAGCTTGGTCATAAGGATACTATGGGAAAAAAACATACCAAAAGCCATGTTAAAGGCAAGGTAAATACCATCCACTGCTCTGTCCTCCTCCACAGAGCCAGCCATCTCATCACCTTCTTCAGCAACAGCTTACCTTTGGTAAATCCACACTGTCTGTCCCCCAAAAAACATTCTTCTCCTACATGCACAAGAAAGCAGTTTCCAGGAGTATTTGTTCCATACCTTCCCAAGGACTCAACTAAGGATGACCAGGCCTATTTCCCCACATCCTTCTTCTCACCCTTTTGAAAAGGGGTGTGACATTTTCCCTCTTCCTCTCACAAGGAGCATTCCCAAGTCACCACAGCCCTCTAAGGACAATAAAGAATCAACTTGCAATCATGTTGGCGAGTTCCTTCAGCACACCAGGAAAATCTTTTGTTTACACAGAAAAGCAGGAAACCATTCTAGTGGCCTGAGGTTGAACTAAAACACCAATCTGTATGGGGCCACAGCAGATCTTGATAGACCTTCTCTGCAATTATCTAACATCCCAACATCCCAGGAGTCTGCTCTCCCATCCTCCATGCCGCTTGGGACTTCCAAAATGAGAGGGGTTTCCAGCTATTTAGTAACCTGCAACAGATTTCCACAAGCCCTTGCAAGCCTTTAGCATCCACAACACCCTGCAAAAGCAAGTTCCACAGCTTACATCTCCTCTTCTGTTCTCCGAACATGAGGCTGGCAGACAGCAGTTGCCACCCCTTGGCTTCTGCACTGAAACAGAGTAAACTCTGCATCATTGGAGGATTTTTCTTTAAAAAACAACAAAGTATAGTCTTCCTGCCACAGCTATCAAGTGATAAATTCACATGCTTAGTCCTCCAAATTTTCATCTCTACTTAACTCCACAAGAGTAATACTGCTCTACTCTGTAAAGCAGAGTTTCTCAGCATTTGCAGAACATAAGCGATAGGCATGATTATACAATTTCTCACATTTTATTTGACAGGCTATTCAGTAACAGTGAAAGTATTTTCAATATGTCCTACTGAAGCTGCCTCATTCAGGACACGAATTCAGATCAGACTTCTGATCAGATTCCACAGCTGGTTACAGTAGAGATGTTTCAGAGACACAGGAAGAATTTGACTGTCTTGGCCATTCTTGGCCCTCCATTTTTACTCCTCCAAACAGTTTAAGCTAACAACATAAGCAGAAAACCTGACAATCCTAGAAAAAAAACTCCCAGATATATCAAGCAACTGCTTCTGGTGTGTTCTAACACACACTGTAGGCAACAGATGCACATGCTGAATTGAACCAGAAAGCCACAGGATGATCTTCATTCAGCATTGGCATATTTGGGCAATAACACCCACCTGTCACGTCTACATTATTATAGTTTTCACTGCAATCAGGAGAGCACTCAGGGTGCTGGCTCTCAATTGTCTCCACTTACTGTGCTTCAGCTCACTTTCCAGAGCAGCTAGTGGAGGAGACAATGGATTCTCTTTGGATTAAGCCAGAGGAGCACCCACCTTTCAGTTCAGAGCGCATCCAGTATGCGACAGGCAATAGCAAAAGTTCAGCCCTCTGGGTCAAACCAGAGCTACCCCAATGCAAAACCCTGCAGCAGACATAGCACTGGTATCGACTCCTCCTTGCCACCAATTTCTCTCCGCAGGGTGATTTTATCACTCCACGTTACTCACTAATGCAAACAGCACTTGGTGCATGAAAACGCAGACTGCAAAGCATGAGTTTTAAGCACAAAGCATTTGAATTTCCCTCTTTTTATACGAAAAGCTTGCACAATACCCAGAATCCAACTACATTTTAGTAAAAGATGATTATTCCATTTCTTTAGGACACTAGACAATGTGCTGGTTACTACACAATGGTTAGGTTCATTTAAACCATCTTCTGCAGATGCTGCAAAGACCATATCCGGGAAACAAAACTGTCTTTTGTTCTCAAACATTCTCACTTGGAAAAGCCTTGCACAAAAAAATGCTCAAGACATGCTTGCACATCTACATTTCTCAGCTGATTTGAAAGGAGACCACAACTTTTGCAGAAAAGCCATTTCATTGCTCTTGCAGCCTTAGAGACAAGCTCACTCAAGGAAGTCTGCATGATACCTTTAAATCCTTCTGCGCTACAATAAAGTTAATGAGAGAGACCAGGCAAAAGTTTATCTAAGCCCTGTATTAAAATTAATACCTAAACTGCATTTATTGTTTTAAATAAGAATAGAAATAAAGAAAACATGTTTAAGATTCCTCAGCAGCACTGAATTTTTCCACTGGAACGCAGAACAAGGTGAACAGTTGCCCAAACCTCCAACTCTGAGCTTGCTGTGAGAGTCACTCGCAGGCAGGGCTGCAATGCTCTGCAGCTGGGGGGGATTCCCCACCTGGCACCACTGCTCTCCATTTCCTCTTCCGTGCTGTGCTGCTGAGCTGGGTGGTTGCACATCTGCCTCCACCCTGCTTTGCAGGGGGAAAATAACACTCCAAGATTTTACCAAGTGCATTGACGCTTTGGGTCAGATGGACTCCACTACCCTCAAGCCAAAAGCCAGCCCCCTCAGGTATCTTTTAAAACAAGTTGTACTACAACTAATAAAATTAACCACACCTTAGCACAGCATTGCGTTGTCAACCCCACAGATCAGATAGAAAGCTGGCAAACAAGCTTACTCAACTCCAGCCAGAGCATGCACAACTACAGATCCAAAGCAGCAGGTAGGTATATGTGTAATAAGTCACAGGGATTTTGACAGCTTTTAGAGGTTACAGCTCCTAGCAGGAACACAGGCTATGACTTGGAAAATAGTTTTTACAATGGCAGGCAAATAATTGGATTATTGTGATTGGAAGAAGGACAGATTCTGTAGTCTGCCAGTTTGCTACAGCAATTAAACTGGATTACTCTTCCTCCTCATCCTTTCCAAATTCTATTTCCATATCAGAATCAATTTAAGCCTTCGTTTGTCTCTTACAGATTCCCAAGATGAGTTTAAAGTAAACTTTCAGTTCAGTAGAAGTTCTAGCATCCAGAAGAGCAGATATCAAAGGATACAACACACATTGGACCAAAACGGAGTTCACATTTGCAGTGCAATTGCTGACTTTACAGTAAAGTCCTTAAAATAAAAAAACCTGGAAAAAATGCAGGAAAAAATACATCTGAGTGCTGCGGTCAATAGAAGATACATGCAAGTAGCGAAGAAAACTGCAGTTCTCTATTAACATGTGACAAAGTTTGTGCCAACTTTTGTGCAGTCTTGTGCAGCCACAAGTCTACTTCTCTAGAAACACTGCCAAGGTATTTTCCTGGCTAGCAGACACATAGATACGTCACACGGCAGAAGGACAGCGTACAATGGCTCGGTCACCAGAGCCACGGCTACCAACAGCACTACGCCTGTCCTACAGAAGTCTCTGCAAAAGCATTTAACAGACCAACCTTAGCCACCGCTTCTTGTCCTCAGTGGAAACAGGTCTTGTGCCTGGACACATACTGAGAACAGGGAAGGAAGCTGTGATAATACTTAACGGATTAAAAAAAACAAAAACAAAAAAAACCACACCACCACCAAAAAAACCTAGCACACAGCAACAAACAACCCCCTCAAAAAAAACCCAAACAAAACCCCAAGCTTTACCAGTTTCAACTATCAGCTCATTTCACAAGCTTTGATTAATCATTTAACCTTCTACAGTGCTACCTGATTCAATGCCTTGCTGAAAAGTGAAAAGCCAGTTCTCAGATTCACCAGGAAAGGCCTGCTGTGCTCCAAATCATCCTCCAGATTTTTTCCGATTGAGCGATCAGAACTCTGAAGGACTGGTGAAATGCAGAAATCTGTCTCAGACATCACATGCATTTTATACCCAGTTAAACCAACTACCACTCTTGTCTCAAAAAAACAATCTGCAAGCACACACAATTCAGCTCTGCCAATCTATACATTGAAAAGCTGTAGCTGGGCACTTGAAATACATAGTAGTAAAAAATAACAGCATCATCTACTAGGCTGATCAGTCCCTCAAACTGATGTTTTACAGAATCCTCTGAATTTCTGCATATTTTTGCAGCAGTCTTGGAACCTTTGCAGATTTTTCAAGTTTGTGTATACAGGTGAGTAAATGGACTCGGGTACTTGTAGACAAGTGGGAAACTTCTACAATTTAGATCCTTCCACCCTCTCTTCTGCATACGTCTTTAACAGAAAGCAAGGAAAAATGGCATCCCTCAGATTCCTTGCTTCATCGCCCCCCAGAAAATTGCACCTTATTAAAAAGGACAGTCTTAATAAAGTCAACTTGCAAAAGCATGCTATGTTTCCCTAACAAATAAGGCTTCTACTTGACTTCGCCTTTTGACCTTACTACATTATCTTCTGTTTGACATAGCAGATGGGCCTGCAAACCCCAGATCAGATTTTATGTTCTGCACTATCAGTTTCAGAGATGGCACGTCTTTTCATTTTAATTCTTCAGTTGACACAAGTGATGCAAACAAACCCCTACAGCAAGAGAGAAGCTGAGTTCACATCACAAGAGCTGCACAGTAACTGCCAGCATCATGACAGGACTCATACTTGGTCATCTATGCCTTAAGAGGTGCCCACCACAACACGTTTAAGCTCCGTCTGCTTTCCCAAGGGCATTCTCACACTGCATTGCCACCCTCCAAAGCCAACAAAGTCGGTTTGACCCAACAGGAAATCAGCACACAGGAAAAAACACGGCTGCAGCAGCTCCCTCTCACAAACAGGTAGCATAAAAGACTGCATTTTGTGTTCCTAGATGACCCAGCCAAGGGGCATTTAGAGAAACCATCTCCAGCCCACATTTGCATGGCCCCTATGCCTTGGTACTCTGAGGCCATACAGCAGAAAACTGTTCTGTCGGGTCACACGCAGGGACTTCCCATGAAAAACAAACACCAAATTTCTTCAAACTTGGCACATGACAGCATACACTTTCCTCCATACAAACAAAGCACAAAGACAGCCTAGCCTGTTTGTGGCTTCCGTCCAGCAACAGGACTTCTTGTCTGGATCTAAACAGGCCACTAACACACCACAACAGCCCGTTCGCTGCCATACTCCATCACACAGCAGAGCAGAGGATGGCAGCAGGGAGATGCACAGAGCATTCAGCTGTGGTCTCGTCCCTCCCTGTTTCGGAAAGCTGCATCCCAAAGACTGTGTTAAACATAAGCAAGAGGAACAGCAACAACTCTGAGACCCAAGCAGTCAAAACAAAGCGCAGAACTTCTCTGCTGCACAACCAAAGTCCCATTGCCACAAGCAACGTGGCTCCTGCCCCCTTCAACCACAGCCACCATGACTATCAATTCAATACTACAATGATAATGCTTACCCAAGTCAGACTAAGGCAAGTACCACTGAATATTTGTTCTCATCTGCCTGCACCAGCTTAACAGGCATCAGTTCCAGTTCTCTGATATCCACTGGACCGCCACAGCCATACGTTTAAGCTCAGCCACAGCAGGGCACTGCACAGCCACCAGCCCGGCTGCCCGCACCATTACGTTAGTACAAGGTCCCTGGCACAGATCTGTATGTAAGATTACAAATTGAGCCCGGACACCAGTTTATGGTGCAGTTCAAGAATTGGCACGAAGAATTAGCCAAAGGCAGCCAGAATGTGGTCATCCAGTTTGAGGATAGAGGTTCAGCAGTATGGATACACACAGACCCTGTGACGTAGCCTTGGTGCCAGAAAACAAGGCCTAAAACTCAAGTTTACCAGTACAGATGTAATCTGCCTGTTCTAGTCTTCAGCAGAATAGATAAATCAGCTCTTTTCTTTAGACACACTGTCCCATTGGTGTGTGTCTGCAGTTTGGTTGCTCCACCACTGTATCTGAAGAGGATACTCCAGGCTAGAGACATATACAGTGTATTTATCTTAAACCCCTGTATCCTAAACTTGTGTACTATATAGTATCAGCTTCTTACCTTAATGAAGCTTTTTACTTTAACTGCAGGGACACCCAGCCATTGTCCCAAGAAGTCACAAGTTAACAGTCATCTGCAGCTGCAAATTTACTGAATGAGCCAGGAAATAAGAAAAAGGTTGTTTATCAACAGTAACTTCCTCCCTGAAAGCGCTGCCCACATGGGGCACCCTTTCCTTACTTCACACTGCAATTCTGCTCCAATTGATAGCCGAATACACCCAAGAAGCAAGCATAGCTTGAGTCCCACTGAATCCACCTTATCCACATACCTAACCTGAGGTCCTTCTACCAAACAGAAAGGCCACGCTTCTGCTGCTTACCACCTTGTTCCAGCTAACGCTGAACCGCTACAACAGATTAAGCTAATTCAAGTAAATATTACCTTGGTGGGGAGGGGAGAGCACATTCCCATCAACTCCCTTGCACTGGAGGACACCTAATTCCAACTATCTGGTTAGGAAGACTAAACTGGCATGAAGCCAGATCAGCACCATAACAACAATGATGGTTTTTTGCTGGTTTAGCTCCCTGAACTACCTACGAGCACCAGTGGTGAGGTGACAGAGAGAGTGAGGAGGCAGAGAGGGGACAGAATTGACACAAAAACATCAGCTGTGATGGCCTTACACTGCTATTCAGCCACTGCAGGGCAGTTTGCCAGGGCAAGCAGGTCTATAGCCAGCTGCCATCAAAACTTGCAACCCCAAGCCCCCTCCCCTGCAGCTCTGTGCTGACCCGTGACTGTCAGGGCTCACTCCACCCCACAGCAAGCCAGCTTATGAGAGCTCAGCGAGTGAACTAACTCCACAAAAGAGTGCAGAAATGCAACACTATGCTGAAGAGAAAATGGAAGGTTTCTCAAGCTTGAAGAAAGTTTTATGTTACCTTTGAGGAGCAGAAGAATAGGGTACCCGAGAGCTGCCACATTTCTTAATGCGGTTTTATAATATACCCTACAAACTTCAATCACCGGCAGCTGAGAAGCCAATACAAGCACACAAGCTAGGACAAGAATCAAAAGACATTATTTCAAACCAAAAAAGCAGGGAAACTTTTTGAAGATTGGAGTTGGAGTTCGACCAGAATATTTTAACATTCCCGCTGAATACACAAATAGAAATATTTGCCAAAACTGAGGTTTTGGCAAGCATTTACTCATCTTTTCCTAGTTTTGGCTGCTTCTGCTATGAATCTAGGTATGCAACCCAGGATAACATGTAACCTTCAGTTTTGATAAGTTTTCAGTGCAGCTTTTCTAAATACATGTTTTAGCCTTTAAGTGGATTTTGGAAGAGATCAGTGGATGAACAGCAGTGCACATAGGCTGAAAAAGATTTGGTCCCACTTATACCCTACACTGGCGATTCTTCCACTCTTTTTTCAAAGCAAATTATTAAAAAAAAGATACACAAAAACATACAGAGAGGTACCAAAGTGTTCACCTGTGGGACAGTATCTTATATTCTTAAAATAGTTAACTGCATCATATCTCCTGAAAGAGCAGCTATTTTGCTGCCTTTCAAACTGTAAATACAAGGCCCAAATAAATTACTATTTATTAAAATAGTGCTTGCAAGTCTCAGCCACAGATGCCTATTTACATTTGCTTTCTAGCCAGACTTTTCAAGTCTTGTTTTAACAGATACCTCTTTCAGAATGGTTATGATAGAACCCAAACTCCTCCCCCTCTCCATTAGACAGATTCGAGTCCGCACTGCAAATTCAGATATCTCAGAAGCTTGTGTTGTACTTCCACAATTCAACACTTCTGTCCAGCTCCTCCAGGTTGCACTTGTTTCCTCTCTCTCACGCTTGTCCCACTACTCAACATCCTTTTTCTTTTATCCACCCTCTAGCGTGCCTGCCCCACAGAGAAACTACAGTAAGTCCATACTGAAAACAGTACAGTAGCAACGACTGTCAGACTGGGAAATTAGAAGATAAAAATTCTCCTTTTAGGTTTTGCAACTTGCTATCTGACGTGAGGCAATTCAGTAGCTCCTACTGCAACAAGTTCTGCTGCATGAAAGACACGGATGCACTGAGAATACTGAAAAAAACCACTGTGCATGTCACTTGTTTGCTAATATTATTTACATCCGCAGCAATCGCAGCATTTTGCAAATATGAAAAGGTAATCCCTCCCCCACAAAGCTTCCCATATAAATTTGCGCTTAGAAACATTCAGCAACTGGAGAACAGATCAGAATTAAAAAAAAAAAACAAAAAACAAACAAACAAAAAACAAAACAAAACAAAAAAACAAAACAAAAAAAACCAAAACCAAAAACCTGCCTATGCAAGCGCGCAGCCAAGGAACAAAGTTGCAGGCAGGGACAGGCCGGCAGCTCGCACAGACCGCGCAGCCCCTCACCCCTTCGCACCTCACCGGGCTGCCCCTGCAGCCCCGCAGGCAGCCGGAGGCCGAGGCTGCACCGACCCCGACCCCCCCCACCGCCGCCGCCATCGAGGCTGCCCGCCGCGCACGGGCTCTGAGCGGGGCCAGGCGCGAGGGGAACGGCCGTTCCCCGCAGGAGGGAGCCCGCATGACCCGGAGGCCTCTGACCGGCCCCAGCGGCCTACCGCCCGCCCGCCCGCCCGCGGCCCGCAGGCCCCGCGTACCGTCCGGGCGGCCTCTGCCCAGGTCCTGCCCTTCTTCCTGCGGCCCTTCTCCCTCATGTCGGACGCGACCGGGCGCAGCTGACTCCGAAGTACCCTTGGGAGGGGAAGAGGGTCCGTCCGCCCGGGAGGGGAGGCGGAAGGAACGGGGGAGAGCCGGAGCGGGCGGCGGCGGCGGCCCTAGGTGCGGACAGCCCCGACCGCGGCGGGCCCTGCGCCCGCCGCCGCTGCTGCTGCCATATTGGGATCCTACTGTAAAGGGCCCCGGTCATGTGACCCTGCCCCGCGTGACTCCACCTACTGTACGGGCGGCGTAAGGGGAGGGCGGAGCTCTGCGCCCAGCGGCTCCGCCTTCCCGGCGCCTGCGCATGCGCGCTCCCCGCCTCCGCGCCGGCTGCCAAAGGGCGCGGCCGCC
>NW_010972633.1:168291-199893 GCF_000737465.1 Haliaeetus leucocephalus | reverse complement strand
TCCCTGAGGCGGAGGGAAAATGGCGGCGGCGGCGGGGTCTCCTCGGGGCCGCCCGCCCCGCTTCTACCCCGGGCGGCACGGCGACCCACCGCCACCAGCTCCTTTCTCCCTCGCTGCTACCGCCGGCCGCCGGCTCTCCTCCCCGCCCCGCTCCTTCAGCCCCAGTCGCCCACCCCATGGCGGTCCGTTGCCCTCACGGTCACCAGCTGCCCCCCTCCGCTGCCTGCGCCCGGGGTGCAGTCACCATGGGGTGGCCACCAGCCACCCCCCTTCCCTGTCCTGACAGACAGCAGAAGCCACCGAACCGCCCCCCCCTCCTCACGCCAACTCCTGGCCCACCTTCCCCCCTCAAGACCACGGAGCTGGGCCCGTTGCTGACCATTGCTTCACAGCTCCACTCGTGTTCCCTTCTCCCTCGCCGCTGACCGCCAGCCAGCCACGCACCCCCTTTCCTCTGGTAACCCCAACTAACCTCGCAGCCGGACGCCTAATTGCCATCCGCGTTCTTCTCCTGGATCCAGAACCTGCAGTCAGTCCCCATCCTCTGGCGTCAAGCCCCCAGGCGCCCCGTGGCGGTTAACCAGCATCCCAGGTGCCATCTTCCTCTGTCGGCACCTCCACCCTGCGCGCAGCCGCTGCCCTGAGCTGCCAGCTGCCTTTGCTCCCTCCCGCGGCCTCCTCCATCACGCAGCCTGCTGCCCACCAACTAACCGCCTTTTCCCTCGCCAACACCATTACCTGCTCCCATCCACATGCTGCCACAACGGACTGTCCCGGCTGTTGGCTGTTCTCCTGCAACGCTGCTCAGCATGCTCCCAGTCCCCTTGTTCAGCACAGCTGTCCCCCCATCCCACCTCGACCTCTGGAGTTGCAATCCACTCCCATCTTCCCTCAACCAAAAGCCCCTTCTGCCCTTGGAAGCCCCAGGAGCTCCCAGGTGACACTCCCATCCCACCCAGACTTGTGATTTTATTTCCATCTTCTCTCCTGTTAAAGGAGGGATATCACTGACTGGATAGAAAAACTAATCATCATGCTATTTGAAAGCCAGCCCTTGTTACCCACCTGCAAAGGACATACATCTATGCAGCATCTCAAATGGTTGCTCTTTCCATATCGTGGTCTCGTAGAAAAATGAGCAGCTTCTCACAGTGTGCAGCATCATATGTTCCTGTTTCTATGGGAAGAGAATGTGGAAAATCATGGTATATGCCAGTGTGGGAAAGCCACCATCAGTGAATATACTGTGTCAGGGACAAAAGAAAGTTACGGCCGGTGTCCTTACAGGTGTTTGTACACTTTAGTCCTACAGTGGGTTGCAAGCTTGTGTACAACAGTTGGACAATGAAGCCAAAACAGAGTAATGGGCATAAATGTACAGCATAAATGGTTGTACAAGACAATGTTGAACTGAGCATCAAGGGAAAGGAGCAAGTTCTCGTTATGAACTAGTCTTTGAAGAAAAATCACTTACCAAGGCTGTGAAAGAGGTAAGCTGATCCAGGATCTAAGATTAAAGACCACTTCTCCACCTCCTAAGTGAATCTCAAGCCGACTCCCAGAATTATAGCTTGCTTCTTTTACTAAGATGTAATATGGTACCTGCTCCAACCCATGATGTTAGAGTGGCCCTCAGAATTTATGTTGTGAGTCATAAATTTGTAGAGGCATTGGCTGGAAGAAACATCAGGAGGTCTCTAGTTCAACCTCACCTAAAGCGGCACTGTCAGCAGCATTAGGTTGGGTTAACTGTGGCTTTGTCTGGCCGTGTCCTGAAATCATCCGAGCCTGGAGATTCCCCCACCTGCCTCGATAACCTGTGCTCACCTACATCTTCTGGAGGAATTTTTCCTGCTGTCCAACCTGAACCTCCAAACTGCGGTTTGAGCCACTGCCCCTCGTTACACCCCAGTACCGAGAGCAGTTTGGCTCTGCCCTCTTCACAGCCGTCCTTTACATAGTAGTGGGCTGCTCCTAGGTACCCCCTTTTCACCCGGCCAAACAAGCCCTGCTGCCCCAGTGTTTCTTTGTGCGTCGCGTGCCCCAGGACCTCGAGCATCTCAGTAGCCCTGTGTTGGCTCTTTCCAGTTTCTCCCCATCCCTCTTGAACTGGAGGGAGCCCACATTAAAACTTTATTCAACATGAGGCCCCAACAGTGCCAAATACATGGGGAATAGTAATTTTTCCTCCCATAGTCAGCATGCCACTTGTCCAATTTGTGGTGACGTCACACCACCAGCTCATACTCAACCATCTGACCTTTTTCTCTGGGCTCCTCCTGTCCCCATGTACCTGGTGAGATGCCTTCATCATCTCTTGTGGCTTAGCATTGTTAACCATAACTGCAAACTTGCCAGGGAGATGAGTTAGAAAGGGGACTGTGCTAATGTGCATTCTGCTGTCTATCCATACTTCTCTCTAGCTTATTTAATAGTAGCTTCCAGGGTTTTAAAAAAGAAGAAGTGCGCATTTTGGGTAAAGTAAAAACAGATCCAGTGAGCTAAGGAAATATTTGTGGTGTAAGATAATCACATATTAATTGATTCATCTTAAGGATGTGAGCCATCATATTATTCCACTCGGGATTTACATTAAGCCTGGAGTTCTGAATCTTAAGTTACCATCTGAAGGTCATTTAATTTCCAAATTGGAAGTCAGATAAGCTGGAAGATATTAATCACTGGCTTTTTGATTGACAGATGACATGGCCACAGCAGCAAGCAACCCTATCTGATAGCAGCTGACTGCAGGAAAGGACAGAGCAGGAATATAAACACTTCCTGCAAAATTTTACATGAGATATGAAGTTTTTAAGAGGATAGGTGAGGGGGGCACTTAGCCCACATATGTAATAAGAATTTAAGAATCTTTATCTAAGAGATTTTATGTCATGACCATTATACTCTTTCCACAAATCAGCAGCTGGGAACCATCGGCAAGAATCAGAGCTTATCTTTGTCAGTTTTAGATGTTCTGCCTTCTTTTGCTGTGGATTAATGACAAAAAAATTCTTGCAGATTCTTAAATTCTGTAGCAAACCACCTGGCAATTAGAGCATAGGAGTGAGGTTCAGGTACCAAAATGCCTTTCAAAACCTGAGAACCAAATCACAGGCCCATTTAAGGCTTCCTCTGCTCTGACGAAGAGACCAGATTCAATTAACAGATGTAAATGAACTCCAGTCTCATCTCCACATTGCCTTGACTTAGACAACATCTTTAAGTATAGGGCTTTCTGGTCCAAGTCAGCCTCTCATCATCCTATCCTGTCCTCCTATCTCCTGAAAGTAGACCAAAGATACAAAATGAGATATGTGGTCAGTGCATAGAAACAAATACTAAGATCATATTTTCATAAATATTTACTCTTTACAAACAAATCAGACCAATGGTAATCCATTTACTTAGGTATAGTTGGCATATGTCATTGGTTTTATGAATTATTGAACTTAAACAACCAGTTAATTAAATTTAGAAAAAACAACACAGCATGTTCATGCTTCAAAAGCTCAACACACCATTAATTTAACCCTGTCTTTTGAAAGTACCCCTAATGTTTCCAATCCATACTGAGGTTTGTGCTAGATTCTGTTCAACTGCAGCCATTCCGAACACTATTCAACAGTCTTGGGCAAGAATCCTGCACCTGACTAAAAATGCTGGAGACATTAGGTCTAGTGACAAAGTGTCCTTTGCAACTTACTTTGGCATTGAATTCAGTATTTCTGGGGAACTGATCCCCCTACACTATCAAGTTCTTCAAGTAAAGTACATCAGCCAGTACAGCCATCCTCTGAACAGGTTGAATCTATGCCTCATACTGGAACACGTGGCCTGAATTCTCCCCTCCTCATTTGAACCCTGCTCACGGTGGCCATTTAGAAGTTCAAAAATGGCTTCTGAGCAGAGCACAGTTTAATTTGCACCTTTGATGTAAGAACCCACTGATGCAGAGACCTTATATCAGCAGATTCTAGGCATGGCAGAATTATACCATGGAATGTACACCTTCATCAGGGAGGATGGTAGTGGATGGGTAAAATATCTAATATAGCAGCTTTCCTCTCGATCAAATAGAAATCTCATCCAGGCTGTCACATACTGTACCTCAGTTACTACAAAATCCTTCTCCAATGCAGTCATGCCCTGATTATATCCATCCATTTTCGTTTCATCATTTTCTAATCCAGAATCACTCTTTCCCATGTAGCTCTTCACTGGCTCTTATCATGTTAAAAATGAGATCCCTCTCTTCATTTTCAAAAGCTTTCACATCCTACCCTACTTATCATCTAACATTCAAATATATTCCCAAATCCACTCAACTTGTAATGCCAGCCTCCACTGTCCACTTGATTGATTTTCAAACCAACACATTTCTATGCCTTAAAATATTAACTTTGTCTCCTATAGCTGTCCATTGTCTCTTCTTTTACGCTTAGGTCGTTGCCCCCTGCATGCGTGCTGTATTTCCAAGGTCACAGGGCAATTCTGCTCTATGACTAAGAGGTCTGAATTCTACAATGTGAGCAGCAAATACTTATCATTTGAGATGGAGCATTAGAAAGCCAGCTCTTAGTTCATGTTTCTTACAGCACTGAGTTGCCATATCCAGCATATTCATCTCCCGATTCTCAATCAGCTGAAAGCTGGACACTGCTGAGCCAAGACTTCAGCAATTTTCTCCTGCACTTGTAGTTCCAAATCAGGTCCATAAAGTTCACATGATCTTCCTTTTGTCCTAATCCGTTCCTGTGATGGAACAAATCTACATTTTCCAAACACTAGGACAGACATGATTAGGCATCAAAATTCCTTTCAGAAGACGCTCTTTCTGCTCATAAGTCACAAAAGCACAATTCCCACAGCTATTGTCTACCATATTCCCCACACTATTCGTTTTAAAGTATAAAATCAAGAGTAAGTTTGTACACTGCCTTGTTTACATCCCCCCACATTGGCACCTAGTGATACATGCAATACAAAGCAAAGCTAAGATTTAACATGCTCCTTCAGCCCTGTATCTGAGTTGGGAATGTATCTCCAGGAAGAGATGCCACTGTAAAAGTCAAGTAGCCATGGTCTGTGTTGTGTTCTGGAGCCTGAAAGCTCATCTGTCTTTCAGAGTAAAAATAAACATAAACAGGTATGACTCACCAAGGCATATATATTTTTTATTATTATTATTATTACTACTACACCTACTGTACCACAGTTTCCTTGTTCAGAGGAGCATATAAAGCACATAAAGCCAAGGCACATAAAGCTGGTTTTAGAAGTAAAGCCAGTAGCTGTTATGAGGAGGTAAAGTAAAAAAAAAAACAAAACCCAGAACAAAACAAAAAAAACCAAAGAAACCTCCTGGTCAGCAAGTGAAGAGGGAACTTGCTGCCCAGAAAGTCTCGGTGCATCATGAGGGCAGAAGAGCTCTCTGCACTCCCCAGGGAGCATGTACAGCTGCACAGAGCACCTCGTGCTCCGCTGCCTGCGCAGAAGTGTCAGTTCACAGCTGATACCAAGTGCTGTCAGTAGCAAAATGGGTCTGCTTTTCAAATGCTTCCGATGAGGCTTGAATAAAACTACCCGAGCCTTTCCTGGGAAACCTGGGGAAAATAATTTGCTCCACAGGCTTTCTTAGCAGTGAAGACTTCCCTCTCATTCTTCCCACTCAGATCAACTCAAGGATTTATAGGGAAAAAAAAATCCCAAACAAAATAACAAGAGGGCTAGAAGAAACAGTGCATTGATTCAACTTGGAGCCTGTTAGATAAAATTCTGTCCCCCAACGTATCTTAGGGAGGGACATGATATTTACCATCTGCTTATGGCTTCAGCCAACAGGACAACACATTCTAGCATTCACCATTCCTCTTCTCTTTTGTACCCTGTTAACAATTTGCTGTAAGGGTGTGGTGAAATCCACCATTTTTATCCCTTGCAAGAAAATCTGCTTAGGGCATGAGCTTATCCAAATGGGTAAAAGATTGACAGGAGTCGAGCACTGGGAGCCACAGCTGCAGTCAGAAGGAGATCATCATTTCCAGCCAGCTGAAAACTGCCTTTGCTTTAGTCTAATGCTCAAAACATGCTCAGAAACCCCAAATCTGCCAGTCTGACAAATTCTATTCCAAATAATTTTGTTTCTCTTTGCTCCTACCCAAAGATAAGTATCACATTTCCCTGATAGTTTATTATAGCATTAGGCAATGCATATAGGCTGACAGGAAGCCTGATTTGATCCTGCATTTCAGAGAACTGATACAAGTTATTTTGGCTTCTTCTAGCTAGAATGCCTGCACTCTGCAGGTTCGCTAGTGTGCCCTGTGTGGTATAGCTGTACCCACAGACTCTTCCAGGAACAGCCACACTATTCACCCAGCTTCCTTCTCTTCCAATGTTATTTGACCTTCACCTGCTTTTAATGACACACGTGGGTGGCTTTAGTTCTACCTGTTACCAAAGCCCACTCCGATGGCAGTTGTTAATAACTTTGCATACAATGCTCTCATCTGAAAGTTTGACTTGGATTTGCACCTGTGCCAAGCTGAGTGTAAAACACTACCAAATCAAGATTCTGCCTTTTTAGAGATAGATGTTACGCCAGCAGGGTTATATGCATAAAACTAACAACAAACAGATAAAAAAAAAGTGGCCTGCTAAAAATGAAACAAGGTTAAAATTTATTGTTTGCGAAGTTTTAAGATGTGCTTTGGGCATTTTTCAACTTTGGTTCTATTATTTCAAGGGCTAGAAAACTATTTTCATATAAGAAATTAAAATATTAGAGTTCAAATTATTATCCAGTCTTATTCTTTATGATCGTGGGTTTTAAGAGTGTATCTAAATGCTCTAAGACTTAGAATCAGTTTGTGATTAGCAAATTAAAATTAATTTTTAGAAGTCACTTTTTCACAGGTATTATACAAAAGGCAGTAAATATCATGAATCTTTTTTGCTCCTTATCCATTTTTCCTTGCTTCTGCTTATTTATTGGAGAGCCTACAGAGAGACTGATTTGCTAGCATGCTGCCCGTACTTCCCTACCATGTGATAATGCCCACAGAAGCAATAGTAAGGTGGTGGTGGTGGTTCAAAGTTCAGAAGACGTTGAGTATGTTCTTGAAGATACTTGCTTCTTTCCCCCATAGGGACAAAATGAGTTTGACAACAAAGCTATCCTGCAAAGGACAACCCTGTTCTGCATCTTGCCAAAGGGGCTGCGCGGTTAGCAGAAGTTAGACCCGCACACAAAATCGCTGCATCGGCAGTGCTGGTAGCTCAGGTGCAGTGCTGTGCTGACAAGGCTACCCAGTTCCAAACCCAACACTGTAGTTGTGAGCTCAGGGAGTGCTGCATCACGTCTCTTTGTGCACTATAGACATATCTGAAAGCCTCTTGGAGACCTGAGGAGGTCCTTAGCAGTCAAAAACAGGTTTCTTTGTGCTGTTTCTGATATTACTGCCCAGTATTCTTCTTCCTGCACCTGGGCAGCCCTACACAGAGAATTCCCTACATGGCAGATAGTGCTGAATGCCCAGCCAGGACATTTGTCTGTCTAGTGCAAGGGCTGTTCTCTAGTCCTGGCATGTCAGGAAATGGAACAAAGCCCTAGAAGTCAGGCAGGAACTAAACTCAACTGGATGCTTCTGGAGAGGACATGCTACCCTGCATGCCAACACCTCCAAGGACCCATACTCTGGACAGGTCTGTCTCTCAAAAGAAGCTGTGCAAGCCACAGAATTGAACTGTTGGTGCAAAGTCCTGCACGTGGGTCGGGGCAGCCCCCTTATCAACACAGTCTGGGGGCTGAAGGGATCGAGAGCAGCCCTGCAGAGAAGGACTTGGGGGGACTGGTGGGTGAAAAGCTGGACGTGACCCAGCAATGTGCGCTCGCAGCCCAGAAAGCCAACCATGTCCTGGGCTGCATCCCAAGCAGCGTGGCCAGCAGGTCGAGGGAGGGGATTCTGCCCCTCTGCTCCGCTCTGGCGAGACCCCCCTGGAGCACTGTGTCCACCTCTGGGATCCTCAGCACAGGAAAGACATGGATCTGTTGGAGCGGATCCAGAGGAGGGCCACGAAAATGATTAGAGGGCTGGAATGCCCTCTCCTATGAGGAAAGGCTGAGAGAGTTGGGGTTGTTCAGCCTGGAGAAGAGAAGGCTCTGGGGACACCTTATTGCGGCCTTCCAGTACTTAAAGGGGGCTTGTAAGAAAGATGGGGACAGACTTTTTAGTAGGTCCTGTAGCGACAGGACAAGGGGTGATGGTTTTAAACTAAAAGAAGGGAAATTCAGGCTAGATATGAGGAAGAGATTCTGTACTGTGAGGGTAGTGAGACACTGGCCCAGGTTGCCCAGAGAGGTGGTGGATCCCCCATCCCTGGAACCATTCAAGCTCAAGTTGGACAGGGCTCTGAGCAACCTGATCTGGTTGAAGATGTCCCTGCTTATTGCAGGGGGGTTGGACTAGATGACCTTGAAAGGTCCCTTCCAACCCAAATTATTCTATGATTCTATGATTTAAAAAAAAAATCCCTCAATCCTCTTTCAATTAATCATTCATCTAGCTCTCAGTGTGGCAAAAAGTATAATGGCTGAAGTATAAATTATGGCTTATTAGAGATGTTTCGCAGCAAGTGCTCGGTCAGCCAGCTGCTCTCAGGGGTCATTCTCCTCAGATCTAATTTTATCTCTTGAAGCTGCATAGGAGGAAGTGAAGCATAGTTCATTGTAAGGGGATCAGTTCATTCTTGATGGTAAAAGGAAGGACTGTCCTTATATATGAACACAGCACTATCCCTCTTTGCAAAAACCAGGAGCAAGGTTATTACAATCATTTTGCTTTAAGCTTAAATAATTCATACTTATTAAACAGGAATTAATGCTAAAGCAGAATTGGTAAGTCTGTTTAAATCCTCTTTCTAAACTCAGATTCAAAGCGGCAGTGAGCTGGTTGCAGGTTGATACTTCCAGCCAGGAAAAAGAACATGCAAATGTCAGATTGCTGAGCTAAAACAATGAGCAGATGGCCTTTCTAGTGGGGGAGGGTTATGGGGCTACAGCTTTACAATAATTATTTTAAGTTCTGAAAGTGATACAAAAACCAGGAACCCAAATCTTTGTGCAAATCAGTGAATGCAACCTTGAATGAAAACAAAAAATGTAACATGGACACTTCACAATAGAGTGGTGTATTGTCTTCTTGACTTTTGTTACCCATTGGCAGGATGTCTGGGTTGCTGGGAATGCAGATCCCTGACCTGGGGTTATGCAGAGCCAGCTCAGGTCCAGCAGGACTTCTTTGGTCAGGCAAAGCATTATCCCCATGAAATCCAAGCAGACCTGTTGCAGAATGAGCTCAGAAATCTCTGCACGCTCCTCAACAGTTGTGTTATTAAATCTGATACAAGTGTGATTGGATGAACCACATTGCTTCAATCCATATACTGCTTCTGGACTTGAGCCAACACTTTATATTTTCTGGAAATAGTAGGGAATATGGTGCAGTGGCAATCAAGCTAAATATTTAGGAGCCAGTTTTGCTGCAGGAGAAGTAATAGCTGTATTACGTACGTAGATGTGGTGTTTAGGGACACCATTTAGTGACAGGCTTGGCAGTGTCAGGTTAATGGTTGGACTCGATGATCTTAAAGGTGTTTTCCAACCTGAATGATTCTATGATTCTACTTTGAATTTTTCACTACTCATACCCTTACCTTCTATTACTTCTGCTGGTGAAGAACTTGTTCTTCCTAGGCTGGCTCAATGAAAGTTTTCTGGCAGCATTTGTCTGTTGGTCAGTGACGAGAGCGAGGATGACTTCTTACTGGCATGAGGTATTTCTGCAGAACTCCCATCACTGACACAACTGTATCAGCAAAACCGTACTTCTTGCTTGAGAAAGCTAATGTTCCTGTATCAGGAACTGCAGTCTGTGGGTGGTAGGGAGATGAAGTCCTTAGTCTTTGCAGTGGCCCTAGCCACAGGCATGGCCATAAGCCACTTTGAGAAGCTCATCAGAGCTCCGAAATACTGCTATGGGCACAACCCATATGCCATCTGTACCAGGGCAGGGCAAAAGACAAGCTCCTGAAGCCTGGACCTTCCTCACCACAACTGGTTTGCTCAGCAAATCCCAGACTGTTGTGCTGGTGTATATGACCAGCTCTGGTGCTGCACTCAGAGCATCCCGCTCTCGTGCCCACACTCAGCCCAGTGAGACTTTCGTAGGTGACAGTCACCTGGCAGTATCCCTTCTGGCTCCTTTGCCACTTTTTTCCAATAGATTCCCCTCCTTTGCTGTGAGGTTTGATGCTGGGGAAGCTGAAGCTCTGGAGTCCTCAGTGCATCATCACTCCTGAAACCTGCACTATGGGCAGAGTCATCAGGAAAAAGAAACATAAAGCCAGGAACAGAGGCCTTTCATTTTCCATCAGTTCTTCTACCTTAGAAGACATGCAGGGAGGCACTTTCCGTCTCCCCCATGAGTGCCTGCGGAGGGTATCTTCACACTATGTGCAGCCTTGTAAGGCAGTTAGAGGCTTTTCTTGGCTTCAGTCCTCATGCTTTCCTGGAGATTCATACAAAGAAAAGGACAGCGTTCCCTTTGAAGGAAAGACTTTGTTTAATGCTGATAAGGGAGAGTTTGTTAACTAAGCTTTGAACTTGCAAGCTATCTTATGATCTTCTGGGCTCCTCCCTTTACCTTGCAGACATCTTAGTGTATCATCTCCATTGTTCACAAAACTCCCTATACCTTTCCCTGCCCCTCAGCATGCACCAGGAGCTCCTCAAGACAAATGGGCCCATTCCTTTGGTACCTCACTCCTCTGAAGCAACAATGTGAAGTTACACCAAGAGTGTGATTGAGGATCCAGCCCTCCTACCCACCATCACCTATGCCCAGCTATTCAGAAAAAAAAGTTTCAGATGATGAACTGTCCTGGCAATCTGCTGCTTTGAACAGTTGGGTACCAGCTGGACTCCCCAGCCTGAGGGTACATCACCAAATCCTACAAGTCCTCCCATTCCAAACCCCTCTTTGACCTCTTCCAGGGACTCTTCCTGCAATGCCTATTTCAGGTGAAAGTCATTTTATCCCAAGTTACAGAATTATTATCTCTTTATTTCAGGAGAAAAGAGTCTTACTACAGGCTGTTTCCTGATATAGCAGTGAATAGCAGTTGGAGATTGATTCTGGCCTTAGGGAGGCTGAGCTTCTTCGTTTAGAAATTCAAGGGCAGAGTGGTGACACAACCTGGGGCACAGGAGGAAACCTATGAGAAGAAATGCGAAAGGAAGAAGCAAAGAAAACACATGGAAGGCAACATTCCTGGGGACGCACTCTTGGAAGGTGGCACTTTGTGCCAAAGGAGGTACCTCTGACAGGTCTGTGGTGTGTGGATATGCCACACTGGAGCAGGGACACCCCCAAAGGGACTGCAGCTCCCACACCAGAGCAGGGGAGGTGCAAGAAGCAGCAGAAGAGAAGAGTAAGAAGCAAGGAGTGGTAGACAGAAACCATTAAGCACCGACCCCAACCTCCTGCATTGCCCATTGCCTCACCAAAGAGAGTGAGTGCAGTGTGCGGTGAAAAGATGGGGACCTGAGATTAGCAGGGAGAAAAGCTGTTGGACTGAAGTTCAGCCTGCAGCAGGAGGAGAAAAAGAATGTCCCTAAGTGTTTGTTGAATTGCTTGTCTTCTAGTTTTTCTAAATACCTAAACCAGTAATGAAAAGTTTATGTTAGTTGCAAATAAATTAAACAAAGTGAAATTCCCTGAGTTGAGACTGTTTTGCCCATGACAACCTATTGACCTGCAAGATGTTTGCTCCCTCTGTAGGGATTTATCTTCCCTTTGGTGTGTGTCTGACACAACATCCTGCGATTTTGTCTATTTGCGGTGTCAAAGATTTTCACAAAAGTTATGGAATTGACTGTGACCTAACTAAAAAAGGGAGATTGATGATTCCCATTGGGCAAGACAACAGATTAACAAAACACCCTCCCTAGACTGACTGCCAGATGCTTTGGGACTCACCCTGGATCTTCTCAATGTGGTGGTGTTTTGGGTGAATATGCAGAAAATCCAATTTCTTCCCTCAAATAAGTCTTTCTAGCCGCTATCCTGGATCCATCCTTGGACAGGATTTTGCTACTGCAGAAGTTGTTCCATGTTTGCTTTAAATCATGACTCAGTCAGACCTGCACCTAGAGATGGGACCGACCAACAAACCCCTACAATGGAAGAAGGCTCAGGGGAGGAGGGCAAGGGCTCCTGAAGCCCAGGGAAGGAGGGAGTGACTGACCATAGCGGTTGCAAATAAACCTGAACTGATCTCAACACAAAGGGAACTGGAGGGTAGCTTTGTTTTAGATCAACTGGCTATATCAGCTGAGTGGATCAAGTGGCTATGTAAATGTTTGTCCCTGAGTTAATCAAAGGGGTTTGAACACCTTCCTGAGTTAGCCAGACCAGCAACGGGGGACTGTATCCATGGCTCAGCCCCACAGAGAGTATAAAATCTGGATGACAAGCAACAAGAGCTCTGAGGAGAGCAACGCGGGCCTGAGCTGGTCTCAACCTATGTATTCCTTTGCAGGGATTAGGGACACTCAGGGTTACAGTGGTGAGCGTATTATGGCGATTGGTAATGAGAATCCCGTTTGTCTTGTGATTCAACGGTATACTGCAATTGCTGTTTTCTGCTAACTGTTGTTTGTACATGCATTGTGATTTCAATTCACCGCTGTACCACTCTGCTTAATCAAAATCACATGTAATGTCAAATAGCTTCAAATAAGTAAATGTGATATTAAACATTAAACCCTTCATGTGTGGAATATCTATAAGATCCTGTTCAGAGAGTACTGGGCTCTGACAGGCTATAGGTGAAAAAGTTGTCTTGGGTGTCCGGAGTCATTGAACAGCCTGTAACCATATGTTTCCTCATGAGAGCCTTTACCTGATCTCCACAAGTTTCACTCCATTTAGTATAATTGTCTGAATATCATTTAGTAACTGCTTGTTCCTTCAGACAATCACAACTGTCTTTGCTGAGCGCAAGTCTAGAATAAGATATGCAACAGAATGACTTTCAGTGTGCTTCCACGATCTGAAATGACAGTGAAATGTGCCTTAACAGTTGGGTCTGAGTTCATTTCCAACAGTATAAAAGCTCAGAGTTGGTGATCTCACCTGTCATACAAGATTCATCAGCATCCTCGAAATCAGGGAGCGATGAGAGCAGGTCTGGTGTTTCACTCATGCACACAAGATTGTCATACACAATAACAAACAATAAGATCACTTTGTTCTATTTCCACAAAAAGGATGCAAACTTCATTTCCCTTTCCTTGGGAAGTGATGCACTAAGCCCCAGGTGCAACTTTCTGCAGCCTGGAGTCTGGAACATGTTAGCGGATGGGTCGTTTCGTGCAGCTGGATTACGGGACCTGTCTTCTCGAGCTGAGTTTTCCTGTCTGCCTTCGCTGTGCACAGAAAGAGGAAGGGCAGCCTCCAGAGCCAGGCTCCATGGCCCTCCCAGGGGTATTGTTTCTCCCTTTATAGGGGAAGTTGATGAACTGCTTTTCTCTTCTGTTCCAAACTTAGCTGAAGGATAAGGCAGGGAGCAATGTGACTAATCATTTTGGTCTCTGATGGTCTGAAATCATCGCTGTACCAGGAACTCTGCTGCCTGGCTGCTCTGCTCATCATCTCATCTCATCTCATCTCATCTCATCTCATCTCATCTCATCTCATCTCATCTCATCTCATCTCATCTCTCCTGGTTCCACTACATCTTCCGACAGCTCACAGCAGGATGCCCCATGCTTTTTTGAGCAGAAAACATTCCAGTGGACATCTAACCAAAGGGGCTGTAATTATTTCCTGATGAACATCCACCCCAGTGGCTTCCATTCAATTTATTCCACTTAACGGTTTAAATTACTGCTGGGGCTGAAGTACTCCAAGATCTTCACTAGCCTCTTGTAATACATTTGGTGGCTGTATCTGCCCCCACCCCCAGGAGGAACACTTCTCTCCTTTTTCCATGCTTTCAAGTTTGATGCTCCTTCAAAGGTTTCCCCTCATTACACACCAAATTCCTTGGCAGTTTTTGAGCCTAGTCTCATTTCCTCAGCAGAGCTGTCATGCAAGCCTTTGGCTATCCACTGTCTTCATCTTTCAATAAAGACAGCCTTTTTGGTGGCTATCACCACTGGCAAGCTGAAGGGGATGATTAAAATCTGTAAGATTGACTCCTCTTCTGTTGCTATAATTGGGACAATATTACTGATAAAATTCAACCTAAGTTTTCATTCAAGGTTTAGTCTGAATCTCACCTTGTCAGTACATTGACTATTCTTTTCCCCTAAAGTGCGTACACCTAGGTCTGATGTTTTCCCCATATGTTATGCAGGTGTCTCTATTCCATAGCATGGCCACCTCAAACTCTGTCCACATGTTAACTGCACCTAATACCATTGATGAGGTCTCCAGGTATGTTGCTGCTGTTGGAAGGATGTCCTCTGAAAACTCTGATATTCTCATCCTAATATTTTGCCACTGAAAACTCTGATGCTCTCTTCCAGCTGTTTGGTGGGGTTTAGGTGGTTCTGCTTGCATTCATAGTGTGAATTCAAAGGGAGATGAGCACTCATAGGAGAAAGAAACTTTAATTCCTACTTCTTCCCTTCCCTTAATATTTCTTCTGAGACTGAGGGAAACTAAGAAGGAAAGTACTTCCTGAGTACTGACAAGTGTGGAATGGTGTGGGAAGCCAGTGGCTGCTATGTGCTTCCACCAGCATTGCTCTTCAAGGATCAGCGCCTGATTGTGAGTATACCCACAATGTGAATAAGCATACAGGCAACACATTTTAAGGCAGAACAACTACAAATAATTAATATATCCTTCTGCTGGCACAGAAGTTGGGACTGAGGGGACGAAGGACAAGTATAGTCTTCCAAACAGAGTCTCAACCTGGGGAAATTCATTGTGAAGGAGGTCTCAAATCACCACAGTCCCAGTGGACAGATCACTTGGAACATCTGAAACCTGCTGCTGCATCGCAAGTTGTGCCATGGAGCATGCTTGGGCACGGAGAGGTCAGGGTCACCCCACCATCTACTTGCAAAACAACAAATGTTAACAAGACAGCAATGCACAGGAACAGTGTATAACAAATAATATTTGTGACATGGCTCCCTTGCTAAAAGCCATTAAAGACTGAGTTGAGAGCCTGATGAAAAAAAGTCACTAGAGAAAAATGTAGGGCAACGGAGTAGAAGAGCCATTGGGGAGAAAAAGAATGAAATTCTTGGGTCTTTGCACACCTACAGTAGTACAGGGAAAAGTCCACAGGGTGTCATCAGAGCATCAAGGAACAGCAAAAAAACCCCCAACCCCCAAAAACCTTTCTCAAATAAAGGCATCCTGTACAGCTTTTGTCTTGGGAAGTCCATGCAACATATTTATAGTGGCTGTAGTCACCTTTGTGCTGAAATACTTTAGAATCTACTCAGCAGTAAAAATATTTAGCTCCTTTGCAACTTTTTATAGCAAGTAAATCTCAAAGTACTTTACAAAGATGATAATAAGCTTTAGTACTGCTTTAGCAATAGGAAAATTGGGATTCAGAGCAGCTTGCTCATCATGACTCAGGAACAGGGTCAGGAGGAGAGACGAGCTCTCCTGATAGCCAGGAGTCCTGATGGTCTTTGCGTTCCCTCTGTACGTGCTCCTGGGGCAGGCAGGAGAGCAGCAGCCTCTACCACCACCATCAAGAGTGGCGGGGTAGGGCTGAAAGAGAAGCAGGGCTCAGTGACAGCAAATGTTACCGGTTTTCTTGAATGAGACTGAGATATGAAACATTTGGTAAACCTTGCTTTGAGCTACCCTTGCCTATCTTAACCACACCTCCAAATGTTTTGGAGGTTTCAGAAACAAATCACTATCTGGGTGGCTCATTCTTCACACACAAGAGGAGAGCAAGAAGAGGAACCAGAAGCTGTATAAATTTCCCCGAACACATCCTTCTGTCCTTGGCACGGGAGACTGAGGGGTGGCCACGTCACTTCCCCTGTCCTTCCCAGCACAGATGTTGTTTTGGTGACCCTGGCTCTAGCACCCAGTTCCACTTCAGACACAGAGTCCTAAATTCACATCACTTAACACATGAATGTCGTTGCCCTAAGAGTGAACGTGGTCTGGAGACCAGCACTACTAGAACCAGCTCTGCAGCTGTCCCGTCACAGCAGTCACTGGCTGTGGAGTAACCCAACACGTGTCTTGCAAAGTGCCCCCTCCAAACCTCTCACCTGTGTCTTACACCGCAGGGAACTGCGATGGTTCTGCAATCAATTACCGCTGCCCAGCAGGTCTGGGCCCACTAAAACCATCTTCTAACAGTTTGAAAGCAGAGCTGGATGCTCTTCAGGGAGTAATTATCTGTAGTGGTTGCAGGCTGTGGACCTTGCCTTGGTAGCCATCTGCCTTCATCCCATCACACTCACCCTCTGTTAGAGTCACACAAGCTTCTTGCTGGTTCTTCTGCAGCTCTTTCAATCCATGTCTTCGAAGGGATTTCTATCTCCAAAAGAATCTGGACACTGTGGGTTACGTCAGTATTTATTTAATTTGTAAGTAGCTATCCTACTTCTGTGGGTCCCTGGTCTTCACCACCACAAACTGGCCACCCAAGTGTATATGGCGTATGTTGTGTCTTTGCTAGTTCAGGTTCTACTTCTCTTGATCCTTCAGTTTGTACCATGCTTGTGGGTCTTGGGCACCTCACACTTGTACTTTTCTACATTGTACCTGGACATGGCAGTCACGGAGGGTCACCGAGCCTCCATGGGCATTTTTCTTCAAAGGTGGGATGTAGAAGTTTGGCCCCTTTAAGATATTGAAAATGTAAATATTGGCATATAGAACCATACAAATCTTAGGAATAAATTTTAGATTTGTGACAGAAAAAGTCCTATGACTTACTCCTATGTAGTAAGAAAGAAACCAAAATTGTTCTAGTGAATTTACCCTAAATTTTATAGATTTCAGTTAAAAATAATAACCTGTTTTGAACTGTCGGTAGATGGGACATAGCTCTTTAAAATCATGTTTCTATAACCTCATTCAATATTCTCATAAAAACTGCAGGGTTCTGTGTAATGCTGTAGAACTACAAGGGATGGCTGTTCCAGGGAAGCAGAGAGATCTTCAACCTGAGAAAAGATTCTGCTCACTGCTAAAGCCACTGAATGTCATTATCAAAGAAATTGCAGCAGACATTTGTAAAAAGACAAACCAACCCCAAAGAACAAGGAGACAAATCACAAAACAAAATCAAGCTAAGGTGGAAAACATAGACACTCCTGGGTATTTTCTGCATTGCAAATGTTGCGAAGTTGGATCATCAATATTCATGAAATGCAGTAGCTGAGGGCATCTGGGCACTGCACAAACCTTGTACACACTCTCCAGGCGCTCGTGCCCTCTCGCCATTGCCTGGGGGGGTGTGGGGGGGGACATGACAGGAGAGAGAAACAAAGACGGAGGAAATGTTCATGTTCTTTAAGCCAAACCAGCAGCTCTCTCTGGGCTGATGGTCTGCCACTGGTGTGAGGAAAAGAAAACGGCCCCAAGTCTGTAACATCATTAACCAGACACTGCAGGATTTGCAAGGAAAGAGTATTGTTGGTGACTGGAGCATTTTTACCTGCCTGAAGTCACCTTCTTGTCCCCTGGGACATAGCATGTGCATTGCCAAAGCTGACATTTCAGAATGTTTTTGGCAGTTATACTTGGTGTGGAAAAATCCTTTGCCCTTCTCTGCACCCTTCATGCATGATTTCTGAACTCCTTTGGAATAAATAGAGCTCCTGACTGCGTGGCGATGCTTATAATTTGTCATTTTTGCCCTTTTATTCTCTCTGTGTTACCTGGGGACCTTGCTCTCTGATCTGCTCACAGGCTGCCTTGGATGGCAGCGGAGAGGTAAATTGAACATGGCAAACCCTGACTTTCTTCCTTCCTTATCTCGTCCCTCTCCATTTCTTCCAGCTCTGCCCTGGGTTCGGCTGTCCTCCCAGGCGCCCAGGCTGTACCTTGCAGTAATGTCAAATCACAGAATCACATAAAATAGGATTGGAAGAGATGGTCAGGGGTTACCCCATCATCCTTTGCCCTCCAGCATGATTAACTGCCTCCTAAACGGTTCTTGACAGCTGTCAGTCTAATCCGCTCTTAAAAGTCTCCAGTGGAAGCAGTTCTGTATCATACATGTGTGAACTATCCTAGTGCTGTGTTATCCTTGGGGGCTTACAACAGTTTTCCAGAACGCTAATCTAAATCTTTCTTGCTGTGTTTTAAGACCAGAAATTCTTGTCCTGTCTCCTTTCGGTAGCTGAAACAGGAGCATCTCTTTGCAGGAGTCTTTTTCAGTATTTGAAGATCATGATTACCTCTCTCCACAGTCTTCTAGCCCTAGGTGGAAACCACCCTGCTTCTTTCAATCTTTCATGTTTTCACATCATTCCCATTGATTTCTTGCAAAATCTTTCCAAATGGTCCCATTCTTGGTTGAAAAGTGGAACCTGGCATGGCTCATCCGTGGAAGTGCCAGGCTGAAGGAGAACAAATCACATTTCTGTCTCTGCCTCCCTACAGCCTGTTTCTTTTGGAAGAATCTGCCATCGTTAACTCCACTTCAGCCTCACATCCGTGAGCATGTCAGAGTTTCACCAAAATCTCTCAATATATCATAGTTTGTGCTTCCTCTATATCTGCAAGGTCTCTTAGCAGAAAATTACGTTGGTTTGATGTGATTTGCTTTGGACCAAACCATGCTGGCTGTTACTTTTCACCTTGTTCTCCTGTGGATACTTACAGATTCTGCTGACCCATTCAATGTCTTTTCAGGAGTCGAATTTGGTTGAGTATGTAATTCCCTGCATCCTCCTTTCCCCCATTTTAAAGCTATTCTTTACATTTGTCCTGTTCCTGTTTGGACACTTTGCCTGGTCTTTATGAGTTCCCAAAGCCCCTCACTTGCAGCTCCAAGATTTCTTTACCAACCTCCCTACGTACATTGCTGTGAATTAAATCAGACCAGGCTGATTTGGAAACATCCAGCATGTATGAGAAATCCTTAACCTACCGTTTTCTTATTTTAGCCTGAGTCCTCAGCCCTTTTTCGCTGACATTTATTGTAAGCCATCTGATCGCAGCTGACCTTTTAAATGAAGACTGAAGCAAAAAAATGATTGCATGCTTCGTTTTTTCCTCTGATATTATCATTCATTCCCTGGTGCATAGTGAAGACTCCTTTGATTTTTCTCTTACTACTAATGCACCTATGGATTGCCTTCTTGTTCCCTTTCATTTTCCTTCTTACCATGGGTCTTGTCCCTAACTTTGTCCACATCCTTGCCCCTGTGCCCATGGGCACCCAGGCTGCCCATGGGACGAGCGTACGGAGGCAGCTCACAAGGAAAGGCCGGTGTTAAACCACGCTGGGGAGCAGAGGGAGCTGGGACAGCGGCCGGGAGCGATACCCAGCATCAGCTGCCCGCGCTTCTGGAGTGCCATGGGGGTTGCCAGGACAGGTCAGACTGCCAAGGACAATCTCGAAGCATGGGAATTCAGTGCCTTTGCAGTGTTTTCCGAGTAAGAGCTTTGTTAATGTGTAAGACGTAAGAATTTCCCCATTTTCCAATGGCATGGGGGAAAACGCAGCGGCACTTGGGAGATGCCCAGTCTCTTCCCTACTCAGTATTGCTGCTCCTGAAACGGTGAGGCTACCCAAACTCCTGTTTCGCCAGCTTTGATTCACCTGAATGTCCATGGGTCCTTCCTTGCTCTCCCCGTGGGCTGTAACTCCCCATTTAATCTCACTTCTTGCTTTTACCCCCAGGCTCTTCCCTCCCTCCTCTGCAAGAACCAACCTCCCCACACGTGTGATGTGCGAGTGCTCCTGGCTCCAGTGTCCTCTTTTACCCACTTCCCGTGCTGCGCCTAATGTGGCTGCAGACCTTGCTGAATCGATGACGATAAACCAGACTGTGCCGGGGCCCATTCCTGGCATCGGCGTCACTAAGCTGGAAGGAACTAGGTGAGCAAGTAAAATGAAATCCCGCCGCCCCAAATCAACTTACCGATTTTCAATAGGCCTCTCCACACTCTTGGAGCCCATACAACGACTTTGAGAGAGAGCTCCTACCTAGCAAAACCAGCTTTTGCTGCTTAGACCCTCTCCTAGTGAAGCTTCCTGCAAATTACAGGTGTTATAGTACAAATGCTCCATCTTATACAAAACAGGAGAAATACATGGAGAAATCCAGGCATCCGTGCACCCCTGTTTGCGCAGCAGCAGGAGCCCAAATCCCAAATCCTCGTCTCTAAACACACACAGCCCAGGAGGTCCCCCCAAGCACGGCGCGCGATGCGGACCTGTGCTGAGATTAATGCATCGGCTGCAGCACCGTGGTGCTGGCGGGTTCCAGCTGGCCAGAGCTGCAGATGAACAAGGCTGCGGACGCCCTTTGCAATGATGCTCATTCCTTTATTGGTGTCATTGCCAGGTTTTGAAGGGTGCTGGCGCTTTCTGGTTGTTCCCAGCACTGGGTCAAAGCTACATTACAGCATATTGAAGAGGTGTCCATCCAAAGCCAGAGGGAGTGTGAGATTAATGACCTCTCTCCATACAGTATGTATAATATATATATATTTATAATATGTCCTGTATATTCATATGTATAGAGTGACAAGGATGGGCCACCATACAGTAAACTTTTGATTTCTAAATAAATCACCAGAGCAACAGGCACAAAAATTTGGTCCTAATCAAGGCCCTCACCTTGTCAATCCGAAACAGACCCAAACCCACCCCCTTGGAAAAAAACCAAAATGTCCAAACCTGAAATCCAAAATAACTAAACAAACAATTAAACAACAACAAAAAAAGCCCCAGCCCAGCCCTGTCCCCCCCCTCTGGGATTTGCCCCCTGTACACTCACATTGACGGTAAATAGATCCCTTGGCTACACGCGCGCGCGCACCCACACACACCTACACACACTCATATGTAAATACACACGCACCAACATACAAAGACCAAAGAACATTACAAATATACATCTGGGGTTGCTGCAGCGATGCAGAGAGGCTGCGGAGCCACCCGAGGCAGAGGGAAAACACCACCGCGAGCGAGCTCGGCCTCAGCTTAAATCACCAGCATCTGCTTACAACCTTCCTCAGGGTTTGTGCTAAGGAGGCTGGGAGGTTGTCGGCAGCGGTGGAGTGAGACAGAGTGATCGCCGGGACATCGCTGGACCCACGCGCACGATAGATGCATTACAAGCGGCACTTGGACGTTGAAAGCAGCTCAGCCCGTCCCCTGCACCAGGTACAGAGATGCCGGTCCTGTGCTCCGCTGGAAGGGCTTCCAGTGGATCCCACCATGCCCAAAATCCTGCTAGACCTGGACCCGTCTTTTGCCATGACACAGATGAGGACCAACGCGTGCCACGGGAGATGGGTGTGGAGAACATCCACCCTTCAACATGATGCTCCATGGCCTGGGGCAAGCTGGGGGGAACGAGAGGACACCATTGGCTCTTGAGCTTTGTTTCCCATGCCCTGGGTAGAGAACGGAGGTAAAGGAGACTGTCGCTGGTTCATCAGCTTCGGGCTCCATGAGCTGCTGATCTGGCTGAAGGTGAACTTGGGGCAATTAGAAAACATGGAAGGGAGGAAAATATATTCCTGCAGGTCACCCTGCAGACAGCTTCTCCCCTTCCTGAGGTCTGTGCTTCATGACGCTGACTCCCAGACCCTATCCTGAAAACTAAATAAAGAACTGGGTCTCTCATCCACCGTGTTTCACGGGGCCAGAGCTAGCCTGCTCCGGGGGATGCACACGGACAACCCCCCAGCTGCTGGCGGTACCTGTGGACAGAAGGACCTCATCCCAAGCCACAGAAGGGACCGATCTCTCACTCCTAAAATGCCTTTCATCCCGCACCCTCCTCCCCAGGCTGAGCACTGACCAGACCTGGCTGCTGCTTGAAGGGAGTGAGCTCAGTCCTGGGAGCAATGTCAGCTTCCAAAATCGCCTACAAGCCAGCTGCTGGAGTGGGGGAGAAGGGGACAAAGATTTCAAAGAGGCGGAAGGTGTTACGGGACACAGGCAGGGAAGATGGTGGCAGAGGGCAACTATCAAGAAGACACCAGAAGACAGTCCCTACCTGCACATCTTCTCAGATGTGCCTTCCCAGGGACCGGCCTCAGCGTACATCCCTCTGAAGACCTGTATCCTCCCATGTCAGCCAGGGGCTTGCTCCCTCATTCATTAGGATCTCGTCAAACAAACGGATCTCCCCTACCTCTGCACATCCAGAAGCCATCCCAGGGAAACCACAGCTGCTGGCCTGGCACTGCCAGGAATGGTCTTCAACAAGGACCCACCTTCCCTCAGTCGAATTGCTGAAAGCTGAATCACTCAGGAACACCGAGCGATGTCCTGGCACCTACGCACGCTGCTGCCTGGGATGGGTTTCAGGTCACCGAAGTGGCCTTATGGCTTGCCCCCTCCTATCCATTACCCATTTCACATCCATCCCTCCATGACCCACGCAATAACCAGGAAATTTCTCCCAACTACAAGGTGATCTCCACATGGTATTACCCAGCCTGGAGGACAGCAATGTTGAAATCACCCCTCCGGGCATCACCATCATGTCCTGCATTTCTTCATTGCCTTTAGTTGCCAGGATGGTGGACACGCTCACCTCTGGTTTCACTTAGGTAGCATTGCTCCCCAGACTATGTGTGTCTTTGGCAGGGATGGGTGGAAGGGGACGGAGATTTCCATCTCCTGTTCTTGCTGTAAGGAGTTAAACACCCACTCAGTCAGGGATGGGAGCAAGCTGAGTGTCAGGCAACCGAAGAGGACAGGGCCAGCCATCTCCCGAGCATGGCACAGGTGAACAAAGTCCCGGCGTCACTGGGACTGACTTGGTTTGGTTCATCTGCAAGCCCCCTCTGTGAATGGAGCTGGCATTCCTGGAGCGACAGCCATGGCAAGAAGTCAATGAGATGTCATTGCTGCCACCAGTGTTGATGCAGGCTGGAGAGTCCCTCTGGGCCTCTGACAAGCCCAGCGCAAGGTGCTGCCACCATGACGTCTCCAAATCCTTGTAGAAATCGCCAAATTCCCTGGGATCCAGCAAAGCAAACACGGCACCAGTGTCTGGGGCTGCCTCACCTTCTGCCAAAGCCACCAGAGAGGGGCACGTGCTCTCTCCTGCCTGCTCTGTGGAGCATGATGGTGAGCAGTACGCCGGGGGTGCCCACCCCGGCGGTGTCCCTGTGCCCCAGCCCTGCGCGGGGGCTGCGGCGGCGGCGTGGGGAGGGCTGGGAGCCAAGCGTACCCAAGGAGGGGTCGGCGTGGTGCCCACTGCCAGCCTTGGATGTCCTCCAGTCCGAACGCACCTCCTGACTCTGCGCATCAACCACTCCATAAATAAATACGTTAAATAAATAAAGTGACAGATCCAGATCGGGGAAGGGGGGGGCAGAAGGAAGAAGGGGGCAGCTCCCCTTGCCCCGGGGGCTGTTCGTGAGCGTCTCACACAAACACACGCGCACACAAAGTAGCTGAAGACAAAGACGAACTGGGACCGGTGGAGATGCTGCCGGCTGAGGCCCCTTCCTCAGCTGTCGGCGGGGCACAGGCCTCGCTGCGAGGCGGTGTGGGGGGCAAGGGGGTCCAGGACGTCACTCCTGAGCTGGCATCGTGGCGGCGCACGGGGAGCTGGAGGTGAGGGAGACATGCGTGGTTGAGGATGGCAGTGACCGCGGCGTCTGGCACCTGGATGGGGAGATGAACAGAAAAAACTTGGTTTCCTTCTCCTTTCCCTTCCCTTGCCTCCTGCTATCCCCGAAATCCAGCCATTTTCTCAGTCATTTGCTACGCAGGCAGCACCAAAGGACACCCAGTGTCGGGCAGGACAATACCTTGTGTCTTACCATCTGGGAGATATGTGTATCATCGAATCATAGAATGGTCTGGGTGGAAAGGGACCTTTCAAGGTCATCTAGTCCAACCCCCCTGCCATGAGCAGGGACATCTTCAACCAGATCAGGTTGCTCAGAGCCCCGTCCAACCTGACTTTGAATGGTTCCAGGGATGGGGGATCGACCGCCTCTCTGGGCAACCTGGGCCAGCGTCTCACCACTCTCAGCATAAACAATTTCTTCCTTGCATCTAGCCTGAATTTCCCTTCTTTTAGTTTAAAACCATTACCCCTTGTCCTGTCGCTACAGGCCCTGCTAAAAAGTCTGTCCCCATCTTTTCTAGAAGCCCCCTTTAAGTACTGGAAGGCTGCTATAATGTCTCCCCGGAGCCTTCTCTTCTCCAGGCTGCATAACCCCAACTCTCTCAGCCTTTCCTCATAGCAGAGGTGTTCCAGCCCTCGGATCATCTTTGTGGCCCTCCTCTGGACCTGCTCCAACAGGTCCATGTCTTTCCTGTGCTGAGATGCGTCTGATGATATATGACATCATCACCCTGTTTTTAATACACATCCAACAACCGTTCCCAAAGCAATGTTAGCTGTATTTTAAAATCTGACCACACCCCAACAACTCATGGCCAGTTTCCACCCCAAAAGGAACGGGGGGCTTGCGGCTCCGCCGCAACTCCTCTGCCTGCCCCAAGCCCACGCACTGCCCCACGTGGAGCATCCCGGCTGCGCCGCATCCCACACGCCATCCCCTCCACCCGCTGGCACTCACCAGGAGCGGGACTTCCTCACCCGGGAGGCCGCCGGCCGCTCCAGGAGGCTGTCCAGGTGCATCAGCCTCTCCAGGTGGAGAGCCCGGGGGTCCTGCTCTGCTGGGTCCCTGCTCCGCTCAAACTCAAAGATGGCCGGAGGGGAGAGGTCCAGCTCCAAGAACATGATGTTCTCAGCCTGCAGCAGGACAGGGCAACGGGAAAACCAACACGAAGAGTCACCACGTGGCAAAACACAGCACCAGCTCTAGCAAGTCCACGCTGCCGAGAGAAGCTGACCAGCATGCCGTGGAGTGGGACCCTCCTCTGGCTGCCACAGCCACAGGACAAGCTCCAAACTGGGGTGCAGGCTGACAGCTCTGCTCAGGCTCTTCTGGTCTTTCCTGGGGCTGAGTCCAGCAGGCAAGACTGAATGGCCCCATCCGTTCAAACAGCAGGAGCTGCCACAGCCAGTGAGCTAGCAGCTCAAGGACCGGCTGAGAGCATGGCCACCGATCCTGCCAAGTAGGAGGATAAAGCTGGGAGCTTGAACTGACGTATCCCAAATCATCATGAGCTTGTTTACTCTGTGTCCTCTCTCACTGTTCATCCATCCATCCCTCCATCTGTCCACCCACCCATCCATCCACCTACTCATCCATCCATTCAACCATCCACCCATCCTTCCTTCCTTCCTTCCATCCAACCATCCATCCCATTTATCAAACAACCTCTTGTCCCCCTGGCACGCACCAGTTCCCTCTCACGTACCCGGTACCGAGGATGAGATCCCATGGCCATGGCCACGCGGGCGTATTGGCTGATGGGTCTCTTGTACCCCACTGCAGAGGTAGGCCGCTTCTTCATTTGGTTGCTGTTTCTAAAAAATTAATTAAGAGAGGAACATATGTTAGAGAACATAAATACCTACTAAAACCATGTCCAAACAGTGACGAACGGAGCTCATCTACAGTGAGTGAAGGTGGCCCTTCCTGGTGGGGCTTGGCTTGGAGAGGATTTCCACCCGGAGGCACCTACAAGCATCCCGGGGTCCCTGCCGTCCCCCCATCCCCGGGGACATCCCTGCCCTGCAGGCAGAGGCTTCGTGCCCGTGGGTCAGCAGCGCCGAGGCAGAGCGTGGGTCGGGGTCGGGGACGTACCCTCCGGTGGGCACCAGCGGCTGGAACTTCCACTGGTCCTCCTCACCGTCGAAGTACAGGCGGTTCATGATCTTGTTCTTCTCTTCTGGTGGGATGAAGTTCTCGATGATCAAGTACCTGAGCGAGTGACCGGCCAAGAGAGAGACGGAGCAGGAGCAAGGGGGTGGGAAGGAGCAGGAGAGGAAGGAGTTAATGTGACAAGTGACAGAAAACAGGTCAGAAAGGGAGAGAAAAGGGATGTCAGGAAGAGAGGGAGACAGCACGAGGAAATGGGAAAACAGCCAGAAGATGGAAACATGATGGAAATGGAGCGGTTGAAGCAGTAGATCCAGCCGACAGAGAGGCGAGAGAGGCAGGAGAGGGAGAGCAGAGGAAGATGGTCATCAGAGAGGAGCGAAGACACTCGGGCAGCTCTGCAAGCCTTCCTCCAGGCAGAAACACCCGGACCCGTCTGCTCCCCCAGCTGCCCGACCAGAAACTAAAGGAAAGTTCAATGATGCAAAATGGAACCCAAAAGGAACCTTTTTTTCCACTTTTTTTGGGGCAAATTGAGCAGCTGCAGAAAATTGTTTCGAGCCGATGAGTTGCTTTCATTGAGCTGCTGGCTTTTAAAAAGTTTGAATCATGTTCGAAGGTAGCAAAATTTGAGATGAAATTTAGTTTCTAGTAAAAGTACAAATATTTCACCTTGAAGCTAAAATATATTTATATGTCTGGGTGGGATTTTCTTAAGACATTGAATAAAATAATTGCTTGAAGTGAAAACAAACCCACTAAAGATGGTGGACTAGAAGCTGCATCTCCTGCTGGGAGGTTCCTGGAGGGAAAGCACTGCCCGGCTTTGCCGGGTGCCCCCACGGGGCTGGGGCTCACACCGAGTCCCCCCAAAGCTGCCCTCCCTCCACTGCCCATGCTGGGGCTGCAGCAGGTCTGCAGGTGCCCTCGGGGGATGCTTACCTCCAGCTACCACGGCCACGTCCCGTAACCGAGCCATAGCGCGCACTGCTGCCGTGCTGTCGCTTCTGCTTGTGTATTTTCTGGTTTTTCACGTTTCTCAGAAACTTTTTAATGCTCTTGCGTGCAACCCACCCAGCTCAACAGGTTTAAACATTTTACACCTTCTCCCACCGCTGACGGGGTAGGAAGCACTCAGTTGGGCCCATCACCCGGTGTATTGCTCCCTCCAGCTGCGCACCCCAGCTCCGCTCTGTGCACCCCAATTCTGCCCTGCACACCCTGCATGGCTGCGCCCCAGCCCCGGGGCCGCACGACCACCTACTTGAGCTTCAGCTCCCGCGTCTGCTCGTTCTGCGCCTCCTCCAGGTCCTGGCGCACACGGATGTACTCGTCGTGCTGGTCCTGGATCTCCGCCTTCACAGCCTGCAGCTTGGCGTACAGCTGGGGGAGAGGAGCAGACCCTCAGCCCCGTGGCTCGGGGGCTGGGGGGACGGTCGTCCCCGCCTGCCACGCTCTTACCTTCTTCAGCTTCTTGGTTTTGATCTCCACCTCCTGCTGCAGGGAGGTGTAAGTCTCCCGCAGCTCCATGGTCTCCTCGTCCCGCAGCAACATCTCCTGCTGCATCTCCCGCTCCCGGCGTTTCTGCAGCGCAGGAGGAAACGCTCAGAGCCAGGAGGGGGAACCGGACCCCCGGCACCCGCCTAAGCCGGCTCAGGCCCCCACGCCGTTACCTGCTCGGCTATCTCCTGACGCTTCAGCTCCAGCATCTTCTGCTGCTCGTTGGTGTGGTCCACGATGGTCCTGCCGCCGATGAGCAGCTTGCTCTCCATCGCCTGGGGGGGGACAGAGCAGGGTGGGGGGGGTCAGAGTGTGGCTCTCCCAACCCCCCCCCCCCCCCCGGGGTTTGCCCCAAGCCGTCCTCGCCGGGTGGTCACCCCCGTCCCTAGTCCCTGTCCTGGGCACCCTGTCCTCAACCCCGCTTCCGGGGAGGTGGGAGCTTTTGGTGCAGCACATGCTTTGGTCCCCGGCTGATGGGGAGGGGGCTGCACACGGACACCGACGAGCTTGGGGCCGGTTCGGCACCGCCGGCCACGGTGGCGGGGGCTGCGGCGGGGGGTGCGAGTGACGTGGCCCCTCCATGGGGACCTGACGTGGGGCCACTGGCGCTGAGCCCGGGCTGTTTCGGGTCTCGCTTCCTTCCGCACAGCCGTGAGCCAGCGGGACGCCCCAGATGTGCAGCAGCTGCTGGCAGCGGGGACCCGGCCCCAGCCGAGCCGTGGCGAGCTGGGGCGGGGCGGGGCGGGGGGCTCTGCCCTGAGCCCCCCGGGACCTGCTGGGGGGAGATGCTGCAGGGAAACCACCCACAGCAGCACTTCCCCACCCCAGCATCCCACCCCATCCCGACTCCCTCATCCCACCCTGTCCCATCCCACCCGTGTTTCCCTTTGTCTCCCTCGGGGAACGGGGCTCCCCTCTCCCATGGCAGTGCTCACACACACACCTGCCGGTGCGCAGTCACCCCCCCTGCACACACACCACTACACAGACGCCCAAGCACGCAGACGGTTGTGCTCGCACACAAGCACACTCTCTTTTACCCATGCACTCACGTGTTAACGTACAGACCCCCCATGCACGCACACACTAGTACACTCATGCACGCACACCCGTGCATGCTCGTGCACGCACACTCATTTGCGCACACACATGCAGCCTTCCCTCCAGCCCCAGCGCAGCGCTCTCAGCCCAGCCTTCCCTGGCTCACACCACGTGTGGGACACGCGTGTGTCCTCCTGCGGTGTGCGTGCAGATGTGTGTGCGATGGGTGTGCACCGACATGCAGCCTGTGCACACACACGCGCGCAGGACACGTGTGCACAGGCACAGGGGTGCGTGCATGATGCGCCAGGTGGGTGCACATATTGAATACGTGTGCACACATGTGCCGGTGCGTGTACAAGCGCCGGGTGTGCGCGCACCCGTGCCGGAGGTGAGCATGCCATGCACCGTGTGTGCGCACACCCGTGCAAGACACGTGTCCACCCACGTGCAGGGTGTGTGCATGCCTGTAGCCGTGTCACTGTGTCCGGGTGTCAGTGGGACAGCGTGGCCATCGCTTGTCATTCATCGGTGCTGCCGGCACATGCCCCTGGGCAGGGGTCTCCCCAGGGGGGGCCGTGTGCCCCCCCCCCGCCATAGCCTATCACAGCCCCGGGCACCCCAGCTGGAGGCAGGGGCTTGGGCAAACCGGCAACCGCCGTTCACACCGACAGCTATCTGGGGCAATACTCTATTTCTCCTATTTTCCCCCGATTTTTTCCCCTTCCCAGCCCCACGCAGGATGGCTGTGGGGGTGCACAGCATGGGGTTTTAGAGGCGTGCAAGCAGCCCCCCCAGCACCCGTGGGACAACCCCTGCGTCCGTACCACCAGCTCCCACCTTCCGGCACCCCCGCAAGACCCTCGCAGCCGTTCAGTGCTAAGGGGCACATCCCCTCCCGGGTGCCCCATCCAGCCCCCCCCAACCCTGCTGCACCGCCCCAGGCTGCGACACCGAGGATTCCTCCTTCCTCCCAGCCCCACTGCCTTCGGTTAGGTGCTGCTGGCCGGGCATTTTGCCGGGAAGCCACCAGGTTGCCGCAGTGGGGGGGCTGAGACCCCCGAGGGCAGCCCCCCCACCCGGCCCCATGCCATGCCCTGCTAGGGCTCCCCAGAGCAGCCGGGCTGGGGGGGCTGGGGCTCCATGGACCCCTCACACCTCCTCCTCCAAACCCAGTTCTTGGCTGGTCCCAGTTGCACCCTGTGCTGGCTAGTGTCCCCTGTGCCCTGCCTGGGTGCGTCCTGCCCCAGCAGTTCTGGGGGGCACCAGGAGGGCACAAGGGAGGGGACCAGGGTGACCAGGCGGGTGCTGGGGCGATGCTTGGTCAGGGCACGGTGCTGCCATCCTTCCTCGCGGGGTTCACCGCCAGCTACTGCCTTCGCCGAGGGATTAAGGGGTTTCTTAGCGCGGCTGTTTTCCCCCTGACAAAGCATTTATTCCCTCTAAGGAAGACGACTCCCAATCTTCTTTAGCGCGTGGGACAGATTGTATGCTAAGCCTCTCATTTCCGGCACCCAAATAACTTCCCCGGCACTTTCCCGCCTGCCGACCCCGGCTTCGGCACCCAGCAGAGCCGTCGGGCGAGGGGCCGGGAACGGCTGCACCCAGCAGCCTGGCCAAGCCGAGGCAGAGGCTCCACCGCAGCCTGCCGCCGCGGCACAGGCCGGGCACATCTGGGTGCTGAGGTGCACATCTGGGTGCTGAGGTGCACATCTGCCAGGGCAGGCTGGCCCCCGCCTCTCTGAGCCTGATGCTGCCCACGCGTCCCAGCCGGATGGTGGGGCACGGCAAAGGCTGAGCCCATGTCCACAAGCGCGACGGCAAGACGGGGGTCCAGTGTGGGTCGCCCACGCGCGTGTGGGGCACCCCGTGTCCCCCCAGTTACTATGGCTGCCTTTGCCGCGGTCGCTGCCGAGCCGTTCGACACACGAGCGGGACACAGGGCTCCTTGCCTGGCCCCACTGCGTGGCAGAGCTGCCCGTGGGCACCGGGAAGCCACCCAGCGTCCCCCGCAATGTCCCCCCAGGCAGGTCCCTGGCAGTGCCCAGCGGGGTGGGTGGGTGTCGCGGCAGGCTCTGCCCCTCCATCGCTGGCACGGGAGGGATTTTTGCCCCCCAAGGCGATCCCTCACTGCTGCGGCTGTACCGTACCCCCGTGCCCGGAGGGTCACGGCACGGAAAGCGGCTCCAAAGGCCACCAAAGGGGATGCGGCGTCATCTCGCCTCCGGCCCTGCCTCGTTACTCAGCAGTTACAGGACACGCTGTGGCCCCAAGCCAGTCCTGCTGCGCCGTGCCGGACGAGGAGACTGTGCGGGACAGCTGCCAGCGACAACCTGCCCTCCGCCGCAGCGGCGGTGGGGGGAACCGGCTGTGGGGAGCCCACCCCTGTGCCAAGCATCCTGCTCTGCCAGGACACCCGTCATGGGACACCAGTCGTGCCAGCCGGCGACTGGTGCGTGCGTCCCACGGCGGCACATCCCAGCACGAGCCCACGGGTCTCTGCGTTGGCAACCAGGCATTGCCACGCATCCCCGGGCATGGCCACGCATCCCCGGGGCTGCAACAAACACGGCTCTGGCCACGGAGGAGGGTACAAGAGCATTCCCCTGTTCAGCCCCCAAAATCCCAGGCAGGGACCGACACCCCAGGCATGTCCCCGCCTGGGGGGGTCCGTGCTAGGTCTCCAGCCTGGCCACCGCATCCGGGCCACCGCGGTGACGGAGGGGCCGTGCCGGAGCGTGACGCGGTGGGTCAGGGTGCCGGAGCTCCTTCCCCACCGCCCCGACAGCCATCCCAGCCCCACGCTCACGCTGGCCCCGCAGCAGGGGGTCAGGACCCCCCAGCCCCACCAGGGACGGGAGCAGGGCTGGGGCGGGGGGGGGCGGCCAGTGGTGCAGCCCCAGACCCCCGGCACGGCCGCCCGGGGCTGGGCTGGGGCTACCATGGCCCCTCTCGCACTCGGCCCCGCATCCCTGAGCTGGTGGCTTGGAGGGTGCCGGTAACATGCCCTCCCCCGCCCCCAGCTCTGGCTCAGGGGTGCCAGGAAGGATTTGAGGTGGGGAGGGGGACGGGGGTCCCCGCAGAGCTGCCAGACCCTGCCTGTGGGCTCGCA
>NW_010972633.1:166056-167896 GCF_000737465.1 Haliaeetus leucocephalus | reverse complement strand
GGGGGCAGGCGGTGCCGCGTCCCCAGCCCCAGCCCCGGGCGCGTTCCCGGGGCCACCGGGGACGAATCCGCAGCATCGCTCCCCCGCCCTGCTGCAAGCTGCTTTGTTGTGCCGAGGGGAACGAGAGCTGAGCACAGCAAACTCGTGCCACCGGTGATCCGCTCCCCCGTGGCCCTTCCCAGCCCGCACCCCCAGGAGCTTCCACACCGGGTCGCCACGCAGGTCCACGCCTGAGGGCAACCCCAGCCCGCCACTACACTGGAGGCATGGGGCTGCCCTTGGGCACCCTGCTCAGGAGCCCACCTCGCTCGGGAGCCCACCTTGGGAGCCATTCCAGCCCCCCAGGAGGGGCCGGAGGCGAAGCAGGTCTTCCCCCAGCGTCGCTCGCGACGGCGGGTGGCGAGACGTACCTTGTACTTGGTGGCCAGCAGCTCCGTGGCCTCCTGCTCCTTCCGCAGATCCTCGATCATCTTCTCCTTCTCCTGCAGCAGCTTCTGCTTCTCCTCGCTCACCAGGCTGTGGTCGTCCTGGATAGCGGCCTTCTCCTCCTCCAGCCTCTCCTTCTGCTCCTTCAAGTAATTCTCCATGTTCTTCTCCAGGCCGTCCTCGTTGTCGTCCTCCCCTTCGTTCTCCGTGGCGCTCTCTCCGTCCACCGCCTTCTTCCTCCGGCTGCTCCTTCTCCTCTTCTTCCCCAGCATGCCGCGCTTCTCCAGCTGGGCTTTCAGCCGGACGATCTCCTCCTGAAACTCCCGCAGCAAGGTGTCCTTGGGGTCCTCGTTGACCCGGGGCTTGTTCTTGATGTTCTTGGCCCTGTTGGCGAACCTGAGGGTGGAGAGGCTCTCGTCGTAGCTGTGGGAGGCCGGGCCCAAGGTGGCCACCATGATTGTCTTGGCGTTGCCCCCGAGGGAGTCCTGCAGCAGGCGGGTCAGCTTGGAGTCCCGGTAGGGGATGTGGGTGCTCTTGCCGTCCACGAGGGCGGAGATGACGTTGCCCAGGGCGGAGAGGGAGAGGTTGATCTTGGAGGCTTCCTTGGGGCGCTCTCCGTGGGCCCCCATTTTGCTCTGGCGCTCGCTGCCGGCCAGGTCCACCAGGTTGAGCTTGCCCACGCGGATGTGCTCCTCGCCGTCCGGCCCCGTCTCGCTGCACTCGATGGTGATGAGGAAGATGGCGTGGGAGCGGGAGCTGTGCTCGTTCATGTTGGTGCTGCCCACGGAGCGCGTCTGGCTCCCCAGGTTCATGACGTGCTCGATCTCCTTGACGTTCTTGGTCACGAAGGAGGAGAGGTCCTTGATGTACACCCCCGTCTCGGGGTTCTCCTTCAGCTCCAGCTTCTTGCTCTGGTCCTTGGCGAGGAGGTCTCTGATCTCCTCCTGGTAGATCTCCAGGTACGAGGCCCTCACCAGGTACTGCTGGTTCTGCGAGCGGGAGATGTGGGTGAAGATGTGCTCGAAGGAGATGGGGATGATGCCCCGCTTCTCCGGCTCCGCCCAGGCCCCCTGCATGGTGTAGGTCTTGCCGGTGCCGGTCTGGCCGTAGGCGAAGATGGTGCCGTTGAAGCCCCGCAGCACGGAGTCGATCAGTGGCCGAACCGTCTCGTCGTAGAGGTCCGCCTGCTTGGAGCTGGCGTCGTAGACGGCGTCGAAGGTGAAGGTCTTGGGCAGCTCCCCGGGGGCGGCGCGGGGGTTTCGGATGCTCACCTGCCCCAGCTTCACGTCCAGCTCCAGGACGCGCTCGTAGCCCGCCGCCTCCTCCTTCCTGCTCATCGGGCGGCACCGGGCCACCACCTTCAGCGCCTCGCAGCCGCTGCGGGACTTACCGGCCATGGCGGTGGCGGCGGGCG
>NW_010972633.1:164320-165664 GCF_000737465.1 Haliaeetus leucocephalus | reverse complement strand
TGCGGGGTGCGGGATGAAGGGCGCGGGGGGTGGGAGGCAGGGCTGGGATGCGGGACGCAGGGTGCAGGACGGGGAGGCAGGGCTGGGATGCAGGGTGCAGGGCTGGGAAGCAGGATGCAGGATTGGGACGCAGGGCTGGGATGTGGGATGCAGGATGCAGGGTGTGGGATGCAGGGCTGGGATGCAGGGTGAAGGACTGGGATACAGGGCTGGGGTGTGGGATGCAGGATGCAGGATTGGGATGCAGGGTGCAGGGCTGGGATGCAGGATGCAGAAGGCAGAATTGGGATGCAGGTGTGGGATGCAGGATGCAGGATTGGGATGCAGGATTGGAATACAGAATGCAGGGTGCAGGATGCGAGATACAAACAGGATGCCTGACGGAGGGTACAGGAAGTGGGATATGGGTTCAGGATTGGGATGTGGGTTGTAGGATGCAGGATGCAGGATTTGTCAGTGGGATGCAGAGCAATTGTTTGGGGTGCGGGATGCAGGGCACATGATGTTGGATGCAGGATGCAGGACTGGGATGTGCAATGGAGGGTACAGGATGTGGGATATGGGTTCAGGATTGGGATGCGGGATGCAGGGTGCATGAGGTAGGATGAAGGATGCAGGGTTGGGATGCAGGATGCAGGGCGCAGGGTACATGATGTGGGATAAGGGATGCAGGATTGGGACACAGGGTGCAGGATGGATGATAGGAGAGGCATGAGAGGGCACGGGGAGGTGCCCAGCCCCAGCAGTCCGGCAGGGACGAAGCTCTTTCCTCATGCCTGGCAGCCGGAACAGGGATATCTCGCCCGCACACCCCATCTCCTGTGGGGCCAGGGCAGTGTCACCCTCATCACCCTCGCCAGCTGCCCCTGCGGTGTTTCGGGGTCACTGGGCTGCCCCAGGTTGTGCATACCCTCAACTCCGGCCTCCCGGTGCCGGTGCCCAGTCCCATCCCGCTGCCAGCCCCGGCACGGCTGGCGCGTCCCTGCATGGGCTCGCTTGTGGCCCAGAGGGAATAATCCCTGGCACCTTACGGGAGAGGCAGCCCGGGGCTTCGGTGGGAGATTAAACATTCTTGTGGTTAATCGAGTCTCAGCAGCCGCCTGTTCCCCGGAACCAGAGATTATCCCATAATTAATTAATTAGGGTATTTGCTGCCATACGCAGGACTGCCTGGTGCAATCCAAGTCCTCTGTCTCCAGAAGCTTTCGCGGGGGGGGGGGGGGGGGGGCCCTTGCCAAAGGCACAGCCCCAGTGATGGAGGGGGATGGAGGCTACAATGGAGGGCATGGTGGAGGGGGGGTGGAAGGGGGATGCAGCAGGGTCTGAGGGGAGATGGAAGCGGGA
>NW_010972633.1:154894-163609 GCF_000737465.1 Haliaeetus leucocephalus | reverse complement strand
TGGAGGGGGTAGAGAAAGGAAGGAGGGGATGATGGGAGGGTGGGGGCTACGGAGGGCGTCACTGCTGGAGCCTGGGCTGCCCCAATCCCAGTGCTGGAGGATGAGGACAGGTCACCACAGGACTGGGGTTTACCCCACACCAGGCTGCAGAGTGGTGCCGGGCAGCACCGTACCCCACGTGTGTGTCCAGGGGGGTCCCAGCAGGCAGTGATGCCACTTCTCCCCACGGGCACTCGGGGCAGCGGTGCCCCTGGCTCCCACGGAGCCGGCACAGGCCCAATCGTTCTGTCCCTGCTGCAGCCCCCATGTCCCAGGTCCCTCCCAAATCCCCGTGCCACCGGGCAGGGACACTGGTGCTGCCCAGCTCTGCCTGTGGCACTGGCCCGGCGTTCCCAGGGCGGATGGGTTCAAGGGTGCTGTAGCCCTGCTCCCCCCGGCAGCCCCCAGCCCCAGTGCCCCTGCCCCAAATTGCCCACAGGACCAGGCTGCGGTGACGGGTAGGGGTGACACGTGTGGGGGGCGGTATTTAGGCAGGGCATGAGATAAGGGCAAAGTGACAGAGGGACAGGGTGACACGTCAGAAGGGGTGACCTGTAGGGACACAGTGACACAGGGATGTGGTGACGTGCAGGGGCAGGATGACACGGAGGGACACAGTGCCACGCAGGGCAGGGTGCCATGCAGGGACAGTCCCTTGCCCGCAGGTGTCAGCACTGGACCCCAGCATGCTGCTGGTGGCCGGTGGCCTCTGGCCTCTGGCCACAGGGCTGACCTTTAGGGCTGTCCAGGGCTGTCCGTGGGGCTTGGGGGGCGGACAGCGGACCCTCATTGTGCCCCTCCTGGGCCAGCCTCGGGGTGCGCAGGCAGGGGCACTATGGGGCACAGGGCCACCCACCCCACAGCAGCCCCCAAAGCAGCTGGGGCAGAGCTATGACTCCCCCGCTGCCCCCCACCCTTTGCTCCACGGGGGGATATAGTGCCATACCGTGGGCCCCAGGGGACCCCCATCACCGCCTTTATCCCATCCATGTGTGAGGAGGGGGTAGGGGTTGGGGTATCCTCAGGCAGCCCTGGCTGGGTGGGGGTCCCAGTGGCGTGGCCGGTGGCATCCCAGTGTGGCTGGCAGCGCAGGACAGTGTGCGTGGGTGGCCGAGCGCCCATGGGGGTGGATTGCCGGTCCCTGAGTCACAGGGTGGGATGCAGGGTGACTCACGGCACTGCTGGCCCCCTCGGCGGGTCCCTGTGCGGGGTGAGGGGGGCACTGCCCTGCTCCCACCCAGACCCCAGGGTTTGAGGGTCTTTGTGGCCCCCCAGGGATGCTGCCCCCTCCCTCATTTGCCATGGGTACCGCACCGGCATCAGTGCCAAAGCTGAGGTGGGGCCGAGCATCCCAGGGGTGACACTGGGCTGGCCAGGACAGGGGACACGGTGGGGTTGGATGCCATTCGAGGCCTGGCTGTGAGCCTACGTCAGCCCCAAAATGCTGCCGCCACTGCAGCAGGGCTGGGGGGGACGGGGATGGTCCTGGTTCCCGCAGTGTCAGGTTTCCCGTTCCTCTTCCTGTCCCTTGTCTCCATGTCCCACGGCCACCCTGGGATATCATGGCCATCCCTGGACACCATGCCGCCCCTGGCTATCCCTTACTCTGCCCCGTCCTGGCCGCCACTGGTCCCCAGCCGTCAGGGTACTGAGCAGGGGGGCCCTGGGGGCAGTTTTCCCTTGGGTTTCTTTCCACCTCGCTGCTTCCCAGGTTCCCCCCAGCTCTGCCCATGCCAGGTCCCCGGTGCCGCCGTGGGGCAAGGCGGGGGCTGCCCATGTGGCCGGGAGCGGGGACCCTGGCACGGGTGGCTGTTGCCCTCACTCTGGCCGTGCCAAGGGGCTGTGCCAGTAGTTGGCATGGGATGGGATGAAGTGGGATGGGAAGGGGCTACGGCTTCCCTGAGCCCCGCACGCTCCCATGGAAACACAGCCAAGCTCCGCTCCGGGGAGACACTCCACACTGGAAAAAATGCTGGAAAACATCAAACAAGCCAATTCCCAGCTCTCGTGGGTGGCCAGGGGGAGCCGGGGGGGCTGTGGCCCCGTATCCCCTGCAGCTGTTGGGACACCCAGCACCCTCTGTCCTCAGGCAGCCCCCCAGGGTGAGGCGTCCCCAGGGGCTGGGTGGGTCTGGGGCTGCCCAGACTTGGCAAAGCCACGGGTCGGAGTCATTAAGGAATTAATGAGGAGTGGGAGGGATGCCCTGCCAAGCCGGGCAGGTTTCCGGCAGCAGCCCAGACCAAATCATGCCAGTGTCGCTCGTAGTGAGGCCGGAGCTGTGCCGATGAGGGTGGCAGTGATGGAGAGCTCTCCAGCTCGACATCCATGGCACAATGACAGCGGGGCAGCAAGGATGGACGGGCAGCAGGGTCCTGTCTGAGCTGGGTGCTGGCAGCAGGGTGGCAGGACACCTCGCAATGCCCTTCCCATGATCTGCCCCAGCCTCTCGGGTTTCCCTGGCTGCCTGGCCCGGGCAGCAGCATCAGCTGGAGCCGGGCAGATGCGGGAGGGAAAGGATGCCCGGTGCACCGGCGCTGGCGGTGATGCGCTCCCACCCGTGGGACCCTGCGGTCCCTGTCCCATCTCCTTCAGCACCGCAGTCCCTGGGGTGGTTGGGCCATCCCGGGCTCTCTACCGGGGCTGTGCACAAGGGGAAAGGGTGCCAGGGACATGGGCTGGGAGCAGGGATATGGCGTCTGGGCTGGCAGCAGTGGGTTGACATTACTTAAGCTTTTCTTTGAGGTTTGACTAACTGGTATTGGTGTTGGCTGGACAAGCCCCGGAGAACAGCCTGTCCTCCCTGATGGGGAAAGGATACGTCCCTGTGTGGTGCTGTCCCCAGCTCAGGCAGCAGCTGAGAGACTGGACCCTCTTGCTTGCTCCTCACCAATCACCCTTCTTGCTTTCAGCTTTATTTTGGCTTCTACAGGGGGAAAGGGACCCTGGGGGTCCGGCAGGCATTTGGCTGCTTTCCCCCATAACCAGCTCACCAGCATTCCCAGAGACCCACTGGATTTATTTCCCCATTTCCCTCCTCCACAGCAGTTTTGCGGTTCGGTTCGGCTGTATCCCCATCTACCTGTGGCACTCCTCATCAGCCACATGCTCCCGGCTTCCCTCGTGCTGTCCCTGTTTCGATGTGCTGGCTCACTGGCAGGGGACCCTGTGAAGCAGCAGGGTGTTTCTGGCTGCTTCTCTCTTCCCGGTGCTGCCGGGGAGCGTGGAGGGTACCCAATGAGCCACCCGCCCCAAATCCCAGGGCGAGCTGGCTCCCAGCATCCCCAGCTGAGACCTATCCCATAGCCAAGCAGCCAGAGCTGGGGGGAGTTCAGCCGTTTGCCCAAGAGCTGCCCGTTGCTTGAACCAGCTGATGTTTGCCCGGTGTCTTCTCCTCAGGACCTGGAGCTGCTCTGGCTGCCCATCGTAGCCTCTCCGAGAGCAAAGGCCACCCCATGCAGGTGGCTGCCATGAGCATCTGTGGTGCTGACTGGCCTTGGGCTCCAGCCACCCCTTGGGCTGAAATCGGGAGGTTTTTTCTGGCTTTTTCAGACCGCAGCTTGAGCATCTGTAGAGCAGCAGAGACTGCCCGTGTATGGCATGGGAGAGCAGGGAAAGGGGAGCTCCCACAGCCACCCAGGAAGGCAGCAAGGGAATCGCTCCAGTGCAAGATTTATCCCATATCAAAAAGGTGGGGGGGAGTTGGAGGGGCAAGGGCAGCTCATACTAAGCCTGGATTTAGGATGGATCAGTTTGCCGGCAGCTGACTCCTCTATAATTAGATGGCAACAGTGGTACGGGAGCCAGCTCAGGGCGCAGAGCTCCAACATCTTCCCATCCACAGGCATGTCATTAAAGGAAACTGCCCATTTTCCAAATCACCCCCAGACACTTAAAACAGCCAGGTGAGTGCTGAGCTGCATCTCCTGACGAACGGGAGACGAGCAATAAAAGCTACTGCAAAGTACTGCCTCTCCTGCAGGCCCTTGGGGCTGCTGCCCTCGAGGAGAAGACCCTCTGACCCGGACCCAGAGGATGAATCCCGTTGGGATGTGGGGCTGGATGGCTTAGTGGTATCTTGTGGCACTTTGCCGATCACTGGCCACGCTAACGGGGGGCTGGAAGGAGCTGCAGCCCTGCCCGGCTTCGGGGGCTGCAGGCTGGGAGCCTACATGTGTCCTATGCCCCTTGTCTGCGGCCCCTCAGCCACGTCCCGGCTCTGCCTCGACCCCTGCATCACCTGGGGGAACTCCGTGGCTGTTTGCCGAGGTCCCGCAGCCCCGGGTTGTGCCCCACCGTCCCTCTTCCCATCTCTGCCATCATCCCATGGGAGCTGAGAGAGGGGGGAAAAGGGATGGCTGGCAACCACGTGGGAAGATGCAGGCTTTTATCTTGGATCTGGGTTTTCAACAGATGTGGTGTGAGCAATGTCTGTAAGGCAACTAGATCAGCATCATTGCTCAGAGATTAAAGGATTTAATAATCTGCTGGCAAGATGTAATTGAAAGAGGCAGAGCCCTGGTTGTACAGCACTCAACAAATGCACTGGGGCGTGCCCACGCTCCCCCCGAGATCCCTCCAAATCCTCCCATAAGCAGAATAAATCCCCACTGCATGTGGGGCAGGCCCTTTTCTACACAGATCCAGGGACTAACGCTTCATCTTCCTTCGTAGGTAACTACCTATTTATCATTCACGTGCTTTTAGGGAGCCCTTCATTCGGTGACCTCAAGCTGCTCCACAAAGAATAAGGAATTGGAGGCGGCGCTGCCTCTGCGCCAGGTACACGGTGAGTCCCCCGGCACCGGGGGGGAAGCGGTGCTGCCGCTTGCCAGAGGTCAAAGCATCATTCAGCGGTGGCGGCGAGCCGGCAATAGCCGCTTCTCAGTCCCTTGTTCTAATTGCTGCTCTGCTCCCTGGTGAAAAACCTTAGAAAACAAGGCAGTGACTGGCTCTGCAAAGCACTGACGACAACAATGCGGAGCTTCTTCCCCCGCTCGCCGGCAGCGTGGGATCATGACCCAGCGTAAGCAAGCGATGCTACGATCGGAGGGCAGAAACTTTTGGCAGCAGACAGAAGGGCTGAACCTCTTGGAGGGGGGCGGCTGTCCTGGGGGTGGTGGGCAGAGGCATGGGAAGACTGAGGTCCTTAAGCATTAAAGCTGGGGAAGGAGCAGCGGTCTGCCCCGTTGCATTGCGCAGAGCCGGACCGGGCAGCGGTGAGGGCAGAAAGCTCCTCGGACACGTCCAAGCGTGCTGCCCGCCGCTGGGCAGAGCCCCGCTGAGCCGCCCGTGCTGGCAATGCTTTGCCAGAAGCTGAGCTGAGGTGACTGTGCAGAAATAAGAGACGTGCCCGGCACAGCGAGCCCTCTGCCTCTGGGCTCTGTGTGACCTTTGCATCTTCCCTGCTGCCTGGAAGTGCTGACCAAGTCCTTCTGCTCTCAACGGGGTGGTGCCAGCTGGAACAGAAAATGGTGGAGAGGGTCCCCGTTTCAGGGATGTGGAGCGGCCTTTCTTGTTCCTCTTATTCTCTGGCTGCCCGCTACAGCCCTGCCTGGGAGACAGGCAGGGTAAGAGGCAGGGATGTATGATCCAAGCTGGTGGAAGTCCAACCCTGCCGGCAGCAGTGGTAGGAGCTGCTCCAAACACCGGCTTGTGGCCTTTTCAGAAACTGCTCTGTCCGGCTGCGTGGATCAGCTGGAGGCACGAGGGTGGCTGGGAAGCCTGGTGAGACCCAACACCACACACGCAAGTATCTGCAAATGAGAAAAGCAGTGCGGGGGACCCTCCTTGCATCGCTTTTACTTCCCCCCGCCCCCGCAAGGAATTAATCTTTGACGAAGCTTATTTCTTACAGTGGGTTCTCCAGGGGTGTCTCAAAAAATTCACCCAGCTCCCGGGTGTAGTTTGGTATTTATTTATTTTGAGTTCCCCTGCCTCAACAACAACAGCAGTGAAATCAAAAAGGCAGCTGGGCGCCACATGTGCCTACAGCCAGAGGGGTCCTGGAGTTCAGAGCTCCTGGTCTGGCCCAGGGTCCTCGCAGCACAGACCACACACACACTGTGGTCACCGCTGCTAAGAGGACAGTGTCGTATGGCAGCAGGGGAAGCAACTTTAACCCCTTTTCTGTTCCTTCCTCAGATAATGTCTGGAGCACCCGGGGCTGCTACTGCCAGCTCCGCCGGGGCTCTCGTCCGTACACAAGTTTTGGGTTCCAGCTCTTCCTGAAGCGGTGGGAGCTGGAGGTGACCGAGGGCTGGGAGGGTCTGTGCTGGAAGGCTCCACAGGAGCTCATCCCTCAAGGTGAGGACCCAAAAATGGTGGGACCAGAACCTCCTCAGCTGGCCCGACCCGTGCTTGTGGCCAAGCAGCGGAGCCCCCGTCCCTGCCTTGGCTGGGGGAGGAGTTGGAGAAAACAAAGCTGCTTGTTCCCTGCGGCCGTAGGGCTGCTGGTGCCTCCTGGATGACAAAGATCTCTTCCATCCCTGCGCACACCAAGGGCTGGGCCCTGCTTTGTGAGAGGATCTGAGTAACCGGCAAGCCTAGCTTGTCACCACTCTCCCTGAGCAAACCTCCCCAAACTTAAATACTGTTGCACAACTCACTCGTGATTCACTGTTCCCCTCCCCATGGTGAGATCTGGAGGGCACGCATCTGCGGCGGTGTTGCAACCCCCGCTGCTCAGCTGTTCCTGGCAAACAGGCTCTGACAGCTGGGAAGAGGCTGCCGGGTCCTGCTGGCTCTCCTCTTCCACCCCACTCCTCCTAATTTGGTAATTACCCCTCCTCACATCAGATCAGTGCCCTCTTGATGTCACGAAAGGTGATCCTTGGGAGGATGTGGCGGGGAAGAGCTGTGAGAACCCTTCCACCTCTCACTGGACAGCCCCAAATCTACCGGCCCTGCAGTGATGGTCTCCTGACCGGGACTCAGCGTGCAACCAAGAGCAAGGGTGTCCTTGTCCCGGGTGGGGTGTCTCCTGCGGGATCGGTTCCCTCAGGGGGTAACATTTAACATCAGGGTCAGTCTTAGATGCCAGACAGAAAATGCTTTGTGTTGTTTGCAGTGGGATATGCGAGGCTTCATATTGCTTCCTCTGCAGGATCCTGAAAGATAAACTCCTTTGAAGTCCATTAGCAAACTCTCTAGGACAAAAGGTTATTGTAAACATTGGTGCAAACATCTAGCGATGCACTTGTGCTGATAAACCTTTGGGGAGTGACTGGAAGCCGCCTGCCTGAGGGTCCCTAGTCAGTATCTGTGGCAGTGCCTTTGCCGTGGAGCTCTCCATGAATTCTGGCATTTTTCTCCCTATCTGCTCAGTCGTCGACAGGAAGCATTTCGTACAGTGCCCTTAAACTGATCTAGCGAAGTGCTAAAAATAAAACCTCTTTGTGAAGCCGCAAACTCCTGCCCTATCTGCTGCGTCAGCTCCTGGAGAGAACCTGCTGCGAGAGTTCAAGGTTTCTTGAGACAGAGGCTTGTACCCCACTCGCTGCGGGGGAAGCAGGCCTGCAAGCGGGAGTGAAGGCTGAGAAATCAAATTACAAAGGAAAAGAAACCCTAGTGTGTGTCTTCAGAGGGGTGCTAAGCCGTATCTTGGGAGGGGCCGGGTGGGAGGGATGTGACTCCTATTAAGCCCTTTGAGGTAACTCCTTCTGCAAACAGTGGGAAATTACTGATGGCAGGATACTTAATTACGTAAGTGAATTGCAGTTGGCGGTGTGCTGGATGGCACCGTGGGACAGCTTGGGTTCGAACGCTTGTTTGGAAAGGGCTGCTCCTCACCACGTTGAAGCGACAGGGTCTCTAGCAGCCCCCCATGATGGGGCATTTCAAATGGATTCAGCGGCGGCTCTGCAGCTTGGCTCTTACGGGAAGGTTCGCTCTCCCGTCCCCTAAGAGCGGGAGCTGTGACCGAACCCCCCGAGTGCCCATGTAGTCACCAGGAATGATCTTTACTTTTGCCCGCCGCGCAGCCGCCGGGCTCCACGCAAACACCACAGCCCGCGCAGGAGGTCGCCGGGCTCCCCGCCTTGGCCGAGCCCCCCACCCCAGTCCCCCCCCTTCCAGCCCCTCGGTTTGTCCGTCCGGTTTTTGCTCCCCGTTTCTGGCCTGTCCGCCCAAGGGCCCGGCTCCGGCAGCTGCCGGGCCGTTGTGCTCAAGACCCCGGTACGCCCCCGGTCCCCGGGCAGGGCTCGGACCGGCTCTGGGCAGGCGGACAGCCGCTGTGGGGCTGTCCTCACCGACCCCCCCGCCCGCCTTCCCCGGGGAACGGGGGGGGGTGTCCAGGGCCTAGGCCCTGTGTCCCACCGCCTACAGCCGCAGCAGCAGGCCCGGGGAGGCTCGGCCGGGGCTGGCGGGTCCCGGCTGCAGTGGAGGGTCCCTGAGGGGGCCGGGGTCCCCGTGAGGAACCGCGGTCCCCGTGAGGAACCGGCGCCCCCTCGCCCCGCCCAGCCGCCAGGGGGCGGCCTCCGCCCCGCCGCCGAGGGTGGTGCTGGCGCCTTGCCTCCCCACCCCGCGACACCACCCGCGAGGGGCGGGGGAAGGCGAGACGGGCAGGCGGTACCCAGTAGGAGGCCGGCGAGCGAGGCGGGGAGGCGGGATTTGCGCCGGCGGGCGCAAGCAAAGGGTGGGAAGGCGGAGCCTCCGCCGCCACCGCCCCCCCTCAGGCCC
>NW_010972633.1:107069-154884 GCF_000737465.1 Haliaeetus leucocephalus | reverse complement strand
GCGGTGGTGGCGGTGGTGGTGGCGGTGGCGGCCGCCGCGCCTCCCCATGGCGAAGAAAACCTACGACCTGCTCTTCAAGCTGCTCCTCATCGGGGACTCGGGGGTCGGCAAGACCTGCGTGCTCTTCCGCTTCTCCGACGATGCCTTCAACACCACCTTCATCTCCACCATCGGTCAGTGCCCCCCCCTGGTCCGTCCGTCCGTCCCGGGGGGTCCCTGCCCCCGGGCTCACCCTCGGCCGGGTCCCCTCCAGCACGTCCCCCCTCCCCCCCCATCCTTTTCCCGCTCTGGTGGGGTCCTGCAGCCTTCCCCTTCCCCCCCCCGGGGGGCTGCACCCCCGCTCTCCGCTTTGCCTCGCAGCTTTTGGTCATGTTTTCCTCTCTTGCGTCAGCTCCCCGCGTCCGAGTGTCCCCGAGGGTCCCGAGGGACCCCCTGTCCACACCCTTTCGCCTCCTTGCTCTCGCTGTCGACACGAAATCCTCGGAGAGCCGGCCGCCCTGGTCACACCCGACACCGGCTTCGCCTCTGCTGCAGGGAGGAATGGTTTGGTTTCTGTCCGCAGTTGAGCGCAGCAGTTTTCTCCGCCGTTGGTGACCCTGAGCGACCCTCTCCTTCCCTTCCTTGGGGGTTGCGTTGGCAGCTTGTCCCCCGCATCCTCGGCCAGCTAACAGCGAGAGCCCACCTGGCTCCTTCCGTCAGCGGTTAATCTCTAGCCCCCTGCACGCAGGAGGGCGATGGGATTGCCATCCCTGCACTGTATCTTCACCGCTATTGATGTGGCTTAGCAGAAATGATTACACTTGTGGGTGGGGTCTGTTTTCTCACCCAACAAAGCTGTCCTTCCCTCCTCCGGGAGTGAGCCGCCAGGCTTCTGGCAAAGCTGACTTTAGCCCTTCATTGGTGTGCAGCTCCTGACTAAGGTAGTTTCTTTGACATCGCGAAGGAGACCTGTTTGTTTTCCTTAGGCTTTTCCTCTCTCTGTGCTGTAAGGCAAGCCTTGTACCTAACAACCTTTCTCCCTAGGTTTATCAGAGAGTTTTGCTTTTCTTCTCCTGAATGCTGTCTCGTTTTGCAGATGAAGAGTTCAGGTTAGCAGCTTCTAATCTTCCTGGTGACTGACTCTGGCAATTTAAGAGAATTCATGCTTCTACTCTTTCTTGCAGTACCCAGTGGTGTAACGTGTGCAGATACCTACCGTGCATCTGGAAAAAAGAAAATCTTTTTGGGGGGTGGCTTTTTGTGCTTGATATAAATCCCTTAAATGATTGGCCGTACAGCTGTTCGCCAAGGGTGGGAGAACATACAGTATCAGTGTAAACTGTAGTGCTGGGTGTAAGTACATGCCCATATACTTCCTCATCGGTGTTGAAACGTCACCCCCAAAATTGCAGCTACGACTACAAGGCATACAAAGATGCTCTTAAGCAAGCCTCAGGTACTTGGAAGTGAAAGAAAGTATATTTGGGGGACAACTAAGTGTCAAGACACAGTTGTTGCCTAAAAGCTCTTTGGGCCTGAGCTCAGGGTTTTGCTTAATTGTTTTGAGGGGGCTGTGTGTCTGACAGTCACTTTATCTTGTCTCTTAACATCACATACCTTGACTACTGAAGGCTGTATTTATTTTGCTGCTGTGGCCATAGTGCAATTCTGTGCTGCTTGGCTAATTCTTGCCTGTATTACATGGCGTTTGTTGCTTTCTGAGTTTGCTGGGAAGGTTTATTTCAATTCTCAAAGTTAAAAGTAGTCAGTGTCTTAGTTAAGAAGTCAGCGGATATATGGTGGCTCTTGCTCCAGAGAACCTGTGCTTTTAGTGATCAGTGATGTTTAGTAATTAGTATTAGTTCTTAGTCTAACGGCAGTTTTTGAGCATTCAAGCAGAGTATCATCAGGTTTAGTAGCAAGTGTGCACGTGCAGAGCTTGGAAGCATTTCTGAACACTCAAACCAATTTAGACCAGTAGGTATTTGTTTCTGGAGAAGTTGTTTGTAGTGCATCTACACCGGAAGACAAACAAGTTTTATTTCCTAGGTTCTGAACTAAATGCCTAGGTACGGTGGCTGTGAACACCGCTTGATTACTGGTTGGTGTGTCAGGCTTGCGTCTTCACGGTGGGATTTAGCAGATTTTGGGGGTATGAAGGGGTTTCCTGTGTGGTGCTGAATTCCAGGTGCTTACGTGCACAAAGATGGCTTAAATGTATTGATTCCTTAGTTCTTCTGTAAGTGTTTAATGAGGAAACCTGCTGGGAAGGTGTCCTGTGCAAGCAGTGTCAGTGGAAAGGGAAACTGTACATTAGCGCCTTTAAAAAGCAGCCCATCTGTGAAGGAAGAATCTTGAACTGGGTTAAAACACCTGTCCGCTTAATTGTTCTCTGCATTATTACAAAGCGACTGAGTTATCTCAACTTACCACTAGTAACTATGGTTTTTAGACTTTCTCAGGTTTTCCTCTGCTGCAGCAGTGATGGCAGCAATGGCAATCCAGGAACGTAACACGGAGCCTGGAAAGGTGCTTTGCCTGGTGGTACCTGCTGGTGATAAATTCCCCTGCAGCAGCTGCACAACTTGGGCTGGTTTTGTAGCCGGAAGAGGAGAGTTTCAGGAAAAACCTCAGATGGAGTCTTTGACCTGTAGCAACAAGGAAATACTATTTCCAAAGCACTTGTGTACACAGTTGATGACATTGAAGGTGACTTGCTTATTGGCCAAATCTCTCCTTATATTTAAAAAAATAATACTTGGTAACTTGTTAACTCTGATTCATGCTTTTGTGTTTACACTGAGCTCCACCAAGAACCTGAGATAGTCAAGCACATAAAATGTGCGGTAGTACTGTTGGCTGTAAGCAGGGACTGGTTCAGTCTTTCTAGTCTTTATAGGAAAAGATGGGTCTCAAAGAATATTGAAACTAGCCTGTGTATATAAAAGACAAACAGGGGGAAGTGTTTTAAAACCAAAGGTTTGTCTGCATATGTAAGTGCAGCTACAATAATAATGCATTTCTACTTAACGTTAGTAACTTATATTCACTTACTTTCATCCTTACACATTTTAAGGACTGATGAAGCATGATCTGTGATGGCAGTTTGGATATAATTTGCTATACGTGTAATTTGGTATACTCTCTTTAACATTTGACTTGGAAGCGCTTTGATCTAATATTTCCTGCTAAAACAGCAGTTAAGCTTTTGGATGTGATGAGGTGCATGTGTGAATGATTTCATTACCCTGTCTAGAGGTACTATAAATAATCCAGATGGCTCTTCTGCAAGAATCCCTAAGTCATCGTAACCTCCCTACAGAGAGCAGGGGCCTTGTCCTCAAATGCTATGTTGCTGTTTCCAGGCAGAAAGGGAATAAATTTTAGAAGACTTGGTCTATCACAAACCATTTTTAATTTTAATAACTCTTCAGTAATTCTCTGGTGCAAAAATCATGTTTATGGTATCTCTTTTTTGGAGAAATTGTGGTGACTTTTCAGTTGTGCTCTACAGATACTCTACAGTTGGGTCAGGCCTGTCAGTGGTAGCTGTTCCTCTGGGCAGTGGTGTTGCTCCCTGGTGCTCCTAAGCACTGAGTACTGGAGGCTTCTCTTAAATGGACTGCTGCCTCGTCTGCCCTCTCTCCAAACACTGCTAATTTTAGTACTTTCTCTTCTGCCATTCATGCTACCAGCAGCTTTTCTTTATTTTTAACATTAAAAGTGTTAGTGTAAGTAGCTTCCAGTCAGTGTATAATTGAGATCTTAATTTTCTTTAGTAATTTTTTTATTGGTATTCAATGTGTCAAGTTAATGACAGCTTGAAGTGAACCATTGAAAAATGATCTGTCAGAGCTCTGGGGGCATGCTTTGTGAAGGTGTTCAGGGTCAGCAGGTGAAGCGCTGGCCTTTGGTGCCTGGGCATAAGCAGGTAGGGAGGGCTGTTCTTGCAGGGATGTCCGTCTAAAAATTTGAATGTCAAACCTGAACTCAAGCATGTAATTGCTATTGTTTGACTAAGTAAAATGCAAATTAAGATGAGTCACAAAAAATGTTTTCCCATGAAGTCTGACTACCTCTAGTAATGTGCTCAAGAGAACAAAGTGTATGTAATTATTGTGAGATTCCCTCTAAATGCTACTGATGTAGGTAAAGCTTTCATGGATCTTAACCCACACTGAAGATACATTTGTGTTCTGTATTTCTGGTCTTTGCTCACGCTGTCTGCAACTCTACAAATACAAAGAGAAGGAGAGAAAGCAGTATGAGTGTGCAAAACTGTATTGTTTTAAATGCAAAGGTATATGAAAACTACTCTCTGAGGAAATCCTTTTTTTTCTCAGGTTTTTTATTTCTTTGGCCTTTATTAGAAGTGACTTTGAGTTGCTAAGCTCTTGCTTTGGAATCATTGCATATTGATACATTTAAGCAGTGAAATTTTTAAAAAATAAGTCCTCAGATATCAAAAATAGTAAATATAACAAGTTTCTTCATACATCTTATGAGAATTTGTTTGCCCATGATTGTGATGTATTAATATTGGAAAGGAAGGAGTCCTAGACAGAGAATGGGGAAAAACTTGATCGACTGTGGGAAAACAAACTAGGCAGAAATTATGTTTTGAACTGTGAAAATTCTTTTGGCTGTATGATAGTTGCAGTGAAGTTTGAAAAACAAGTAGTTTCTGGGGTTCAAAAAAAGAGTGTTACTACAGCAGTTGAAAGTACTGGATTGCTTTTTCCTTAATATTCCTTTTTTGTCTCATACCTATAGCTTGTCGGCTTGTTGGAGCAGCAGACAACTTTGAGTTTTGTTTGTATTGTGCCCAGGCTGTGGGTTGAGTCTGTATCTGACTCCTGGCATGGAGCAGGTGAATTAGAAAAAAAACCAAAACAAACCTAAACCAACAAAAATCCCACCCCAACTCCTATTCAGTCATTTCCATGAAATCATCAGGCAGCAAGAGATGCAAAAATCATTTCTACATATAGGTAATTGAGCTGTAGAACTTTCTGTCATGGGAAGTTTTGGAGGGCAAAATATAAATCAGTTCAGAATGAAAGTAGAAAATTGAAGTGGATCCATTGGTGGCTGTTGGACATGATGCTCTGGATGCCATCTCGAGCTTGTGAATCCCCTCAGCTCTTGGTTGCTGGAGGTTGAACAAGTATTTTTTGGCCTGGAGAGAGTAGTTCTCCTCACCTCTGTCTGCTTGGGACACCCAGTGGAGGGGTTACAGAGTTAATTGGACTTATGGTGTGATTCAGTATGATTGAGGGTGTTTTGGTTTTTGTTAATCTAGGGCCGTGGACAATGAGCAGCAGTTTTGCTTGTGCATGCCTCGCAGCAGTGATGAGAAGCGTGTGGTTGGCTGTATGGTGAAGAGCTGAGGAGCTGAGCTGGCTGGAAACTTTTTAACATAGCAATTTTTTCAGCTGAGCTGGATCAGTTTCCTGATCTGGCTTCTTATGTTACCACATAAATCTGTACTGGCAGAGTGCATAGGGCATCTGGGGACATGGAAGCACTGGAATAGGTGACACTTGTACTGAAAATTCACTTTTAGGGTTGCAGTGCCACGATACAAAGGGCTTGGCAGCAGCGCCAGTGCCTAGTGTTCCCTTCTCCCTGCCCCTAGTATGAAGCAAACCCTAAACTGGGCTTGCTCCTCTCCCTGTGCTGCTGCTGTCACTGCCTCAGGGCAAAAACAGTTGGTGAAGGGTGAGAACGCTGCTGAACTCCTTACTCAGACACATACCTGTGTGGTGGCAGCACAGGACACGTAACCCTGCTGCTCCTTTTTCTGTTTGTTCTTGCACTGACATGCTATTTATGTTCAATTGAAACTAATAGGCAGCTGTTACCTAAATGTGCTAAGTACGATCAGAAGATGTGGAGACGAATGGGAAGGAGTGTGCGGAGGAGGTTGGCTGCTCCAATTAAGCCAGCGCTGTGTCCAGGAGGAAACGGAACTGTCACTTCAACAATAAGTGGCGAAGATAAAGAGTGGATGAAGTCGCTAACATTTTCTAGGGTAAAGTGTGTTTCGGATTCAGAGCGCAGGCCTGTAGCTTCTTGTGACAGGCTGTCCGTATAATCCGTGGTCTGCTCTTGAATTTTACAAGACCAAATGAAATGCCTGTTGATGTTGGCAGAAAACTTGCCCAGGAACTGCTAAGCAGGGATACAGCCTTCATTTTAAGAAACCGAGAGCTATTTTTTAGTGCCTTGAGTGATAAGCACAACTGGGGGTGCAGAGAAGTGATATCCTCTTGACTTCTTGATTTACCCCTTTCGAAAAAAAATCTGTTACTCCCCTTTCTTTATCCTGAGAAAATGCGTAATCTGATCTACCCTGAAAGTTAATATTGATATTTAATTAGAGAATCGGTTGAGAGTATCCTAATTTGAAGGTTTTTTTTTAGGTTGTGCTAAGCAGATGTTGCTGCCTTTAGTCCAGTGGTGCTGGGGGGGGGGGTTTGTCTTGGCAGGCCGTGCTCGCTGTACCTGCTCTTGGCAGCCCTCGTGAGCAGGGTGTGGGCTGCTTCCACTGTTCAGGTGGCAACAGCTTGTTCTTGTGCTTCTCCTTTCTGGAGCTGTCGAAAGGCAGCATGTTCTTGCTTGTTAGTGGAGGAAGAGCTGGAGAATCTCGGGAAGGATGGTGTCTGGGAATGGGCTGCTCCTGACAGGAAACTTCATCCCACCTGGGGTTGAGAAATGCCCAGGAAAGACATTGGATGAGAGCAGGTTGCATGGATTCCCCTGGCAGTGGCAGCCAGTGCCTGTTTTGCTATGTGACCTTCTGATGACATGTGGAGAAGGGTTTCAGCTGGTGCTGGTTTTGTGTAACCCTTGTGAGGGGGTAAGGTACTTCAGAAATGCTTTGTGAAAAATGAGCTTGTCAAATTCCCGGTGCTGTGGGAATTCCCTGTCTGGTCCTGAGGAGACAGGAAAGAGACCAGAGCTGCTGCTGCAAGTTGTCTTGAATGTTTAGTGTTTCAGTACAACTTAACTGTGTGGGTTTTTCTTTTCTGTGTGGGTTTAACTAGAAGTCTTGTGTGGGTTTAACTAGAAGCCTCTGCATGTTTTTGTTCTTTTCTGTAGCTAAAACATCTCAAGGCTCATCTTTCCCACTGGGATTGTGACTGTTTTATACTGCTAACCTAGAGAAATATCTATTTGTGTCTCACATTTCCAAAATCTGACTTAATGCTCCTTGAGAGAGGCCTGCTTGCTTGATTCCATTAAGTATGGAATACCTACACTGACATCCATACCTGTACAGCTTTTTCCTCAAGGATGCTTTTCAAACTGATGTTCTTTCATATTTGGACTAATGATTAGCTCTACAGGTACCAGATACGCTGAAGCAGTTGTTGGACTGGGAGGAGTGCTGGAAACAGTCTCTTCCCGATAACGTGGGTCTGGTGTGTTGTGCTGCTTCATGTACTGGGAGTTCCTTTAGTGCTGCAGTCCAACAGGGCTGTGATCAACGTCATCCTCGGTGGGAGGCTGTCTTGGCCCAAGATCTGAGCTTCAGAACTCTTAAAAGACATGGTTACAAAGGTGGGTAGTACTGTCATAACTTCAGGTGTTTACCCGTTTTAGGTCAGGGTATGGTACCGCTTACTTGCCTGTTCTTTGATTTATGAGACAATCAGAAGGTTCATTAAAGCTGGTCTTGTCAAGTTGTCTCATCTGTGGCTTATGAGATCAAACTTTTGTGTCTGTTTCATGGCAACATTCACTGAACAACAGTATGTGCCTGGTCCCGAGTAAAAAGTTATTCTGCCCTCTGAGATGGTTATGTCTTAACTTGGTCTCACCAGCATTTTAGTCTCTTAAAGGTGATTTTACATTTTACTTCAGATGTTCAGTTATTAACTTCAGGCGTCTGGACATATGAATTAACCTATTGATGTCTGATGTATTCATGTGCTAAGTGTCATCTCTCCTGCCCTTCTAACCATAGGCATGTTACCTGTTCTTCCTCACCACCAAATCTCACTGGCAGCTGACTTCCCTGTAGGTAACTAACTTAATTGCACTTCTCAAACTATTTTACTATTGTGGGTCTATAGTAAATGTCTGAATTTTGAAAATTAAAAGAAGTTGAAAATGTTGGAAGCAGCATCTAGATGTTTCCAGTTCCTTAGGTAGCAATCTTAATTTCACACCTTCCAAGGCTTGCTGCAGTCTGCATCTTATCCTCTTTCCGTCCTTTTCTGAAATGGGATTCCTCTAGCATAACTAGCTGGTTAAAAGCTGAACTGTCAGCATGGGCTAGCTGTTGAGGCTCCTTCTGTAATTGGGGCGAAGGAAAGTAAGAAACTCATCCATCTGAACATGGCAGTATGTACGCATGCCTCTCTGTCACTGTAGAGGAAGCTTAGATGTGTAGCTTAAATAAAGCTGTCTAATTGTTGGTTAAATGAATCCCGCCAACACTTCTGTTTTATTAAGCATACTGTGAGATGCTTTCATCTCAACATAACTTTTTGATCTTGCCAGTAAACAACAAATTTTTTTTTTTTAGCTACTCAAGTTTCTGGCAAAAAACAAAGATAACTACTGGCTAGTTCTTTGGGTTTTGTACTTAATGTTGGTATGTCTAGGATGGTGTGGACCAGAAATGTGAGTTCTCTGGAAAAATCTGGTGCTTTTCATTCCTACTTCAGTGAGCGGGACTGGTGAACAGAAGTGCTGGTGGTTTGCATGGAAGAGGGGCTCAGAAACTCCACCTACAACAGTGTTAGATTGCTAGTGTCTGCTTGGTCATGGTGGCTGTGTGCCACAGTTCATGCGTCCCAGCGTGCTTGAGGCCTTGAACCATCCAGAGAACCAGGAGGACGCAGCTGCCCAGGTTCGGGTCCTGGGCATTTGCTGCGGTGCTGCCTGAGGCTGCTGCTGAGGGCAAGAAGCAGTGGACACAAGTCACAACAGGGCAAACTTGACCTGGGTATTAGGAAAAAATTGATGAAGGTGGTATGTGACTGGAATGGAAATGCAGAGAAATGATGGGATTGCTGTCCTTGGGGGTTGTTAAAGTATTTCTACAAGAGACCCCAGGCAACCTGAGTTAATGTGGCTCTGCTGTGGGGTGTTAGAAGCACAAGCTCCATGCTCCACAGCCTACCTTAGTCTTGCTATTGGTCCTGGCTGCCAGGACAGGATCTGGTTTGGGGATCCAAATTCCCAGTGTGTGACAGAGCTGCTGCTGGATCTGATCAAAAGCACTACAGTTTGGAGAGACTCCTGCTGGAAGTCTCCTTTTGATCCTTCAGAGCATTAGATAATGGCCACCAGCTTTGTAAAGGGCTTCTAACAAAGTAGTTTCTTAAGAGGTAGAAGAAACAACTGATAAAGAAGGCATGTGATGTCTTGCTCAGAGCAAGTTCAGGTGTTCCTCATCTAGCTTTTGCAGGAGCTTCAGCACTGCTGCTGAGCTCAGAGCAGGTGCCTCTTTAGTCAGAGTTGCTGTCAGCATTGTGGTTTCTCACCCTGTAACTTACAGTGCTGCTGGCCCCGCTATTGGTGAAACTTTTCTTTAACCTCAGTTCTTTCTGTGTAAATCCTGATGTCATTTTCTAACATAGTCCCTTTCAATGTTGTAGTTGAGTGCTTTGTTGCAGAATATATGTGGGATACAGAGAGCTAGGGCAGGTCCTTTGCTGAGGCAGGATGGCTGACTGTGTGACCACTCCTGGCTCCCTTCAGTGCAAAGGGAAATGGGTTTATTCCATGAGAATTGAAACTGGGAGTCTCTGTGGTTGCCTTGTGAGTGAGCATCTATTCTGATCTTGAGGCGCAACGCCTTTTCACTGGAGTTGAGACTTGGCAAGGTGCTAGCTTGAGGCTTTTTTCTTCTTGCAGATGAGGTGTAGCTAACCTTGTTGCAGCATACAGCAAACTAAAGAATCCAAACAAGTCTTACAGCCTCCAATGCTGCTTTGGGAGAGGCCAACATTTTGGGGTAGCAATGACTTCTGATTCTAGGTGTGTTGTGTGACATTCTTCCAGTTTTTTCCACCCTTTCAAAGGTACATAATTCCTGTTTCTCAGGCTCTTTCTATGAGTTCAATTTGAGTGTCACAGTATCAGTAATAGCTAAAAAAGGTGATGAAACTTAGCGATAAATGTGATGCTTCTGAGCAATGTTGTAGCAATAGGCTTTTTTTTTACTTCAAGCTTTTTTTCCTGCTAATTAGCTTGACAACACCGCCATTCATCTTCTCACTTGCAGGAGAACGTAGAGGTTGGGTAGAAGCATCTGGTGTTAATAATACTTGATCTCCTCCAAGAGTAGGGAGTTGGAGGAACTTTCATGGTCACGCTGTGCCATATAGCTCGGGGTGTGGAAATTGTCCTACAAATTCCTAGAAGTAGGAGTAAACCAAAGATAAGTGCCTGCTGCCGTGCTGTGCTTTGACTCTGTGAACTCTCTGTGTTTCTTGATGCTGAAGGGTTAATAAATTAAAGCTTTTTGTGAAACTTAGGTATTGTATAAGCTGATATTCAGTAAATGAAAACTTAAATATGTATTGAATTGTACTGATGCAAGCAATGGAGCTTCAAAGTTGAACGTACTATATGTAGCACTAGAAACAATGCCATTCTCTGGAGTCTCTGTACGAAATATAGGTGTGTCCTTAACCACCAATTCTGTATTGAAAATTTTACACAGAAGGGGCTGGGTCACAGCTTATCTCCAACCCTCTTGTAAGCGCAAACAATGCTTAGATAGCATCTTAGACTGCAGTGCTTCGTGCTGGAGTAATGTCAGTGCATATCTAATGCCAGCAATGACAAAACTTGCTCCTGTGGTGTAGTCTAGTCACTAGCTTGACTTCGGATACTTTCATAAATAATGGTAATACTTTCTGTTTGTAATGAAAGAAACCTAGTTTTCCAGCAATAAGTAGTCAATTACAACCACATGCATTCTTTTCAGTAAGTTGGAAAAGGCAGCTTGCAGACTGTTTCACCAGAGAAGACACGTAAAAGTCCAAGTGCAGTAACTACCTGTCCTCATAAAGCTGCATTGACTTTGAAATACTTCAGACATACTGTAAAGTGTGTAAAGCATGACAAGCTTTCATTTCTCAAATATTGATAGGGACTGCATCATGCAAACAAATGTCAAAATCTGTTTGGAAACAATTGGAGAATCTCTGACTCCTCAGTTTTGCTGTTAGAAGTTTGAAATCCTTGTACCTGTGAGGGTGTTTCAGTGTATTTCTTGTCTTTCATCTGCTGGTGTGGCTGAAACTAATCAAATGTAGGTCAGTGGGTTCAGCTGAGAGTGTAAGTTCCAGCAAGTTGTCTGGTCTGAAAACGTTAAGTGATGGTCTCTCCTTCCTTTCTTCGGTAGTTCTAGCAGTAAGGAGTTTTAATTATTGAAACAAGAAGTAACTGATCTAAGTTTCTGCACTGCAGTAAGTCATTGTTACAGAAGCTGGGAAGGCAGAGAGCTTCTGGGCTCCTCTTGAGCTTCCAACTAACTATAACAGGTTGACTGGCTGAATCTTTTTAATGACCTCTAAGACACAGTACTTGCCTCTTTGGTAAAGCTAGTGCTGTTCCTGAATGAGTCTCCTTCCCTTCATTTATGTATTACCTGTCTTGTCAAGCTGCTGAGTATAAATCAACCAGGGTAAGTGTTAACTTGAATTTTATTTTTATGTAATTTGAGGACAAAATTACTGTTACAGCAAGTAGTGACAAATTTCCTGTTTCATAAATAGAAGCAGTTTATGTGAAACCAGATTCACGTAGCATATTTTCTAGCTAACAAATATAGCATAAGTAGGCTAAGACATACATGAAATCGGATTTAATCGGCTGTAATTGAACCTGAACATACTTAGTGTACATCCCTCGTGGTTTAGAGTAGAATTCCAATTAGTCGTGAATTTGTGTGTGGACTGCCGGCTTTCTGGAGTCCAGACCTTTCCCTGCCATGATTTTAGGTATGGGACCTAATGGACTTTGTTGACAAAGGGATTCATAAGGAAATACGGCTGCTTCATGTGACATGCTCTCTAAAAATATGTGCTGTTAAAGGTGGCTGGCTGAACTCTGCCTGGACCAGAAGTTAATTTTGAGTAGATTGGAAAATGAAAGATGTAATGGCAGAGAATTAAATCAGCCCTCGAATGTGGAATTAACTGACACTAAGCAGAGATTACTGCTGCATGGGAACAACTCTGAAGTAAGTACTGTTTCTTGCTAGAGCTTCATTTCCTTCCCCCCCCCCCCCTTACTACCTTATGAATAAAAACCTTACTGTCTCTTTTGTCTCTTGGTATGCATAAAACATCACTAAAATAGTTCCTTTGTTCATTTTCTTTTGTTTTGTTTGTGGGAGCCTTGTGTAAGGTTTAGCTGCTGGAATAACAAAATGATAAAGTTTCTTTTTTCTGGAAGAAGTAACTGCTTGTGTTGAAACTATGCGTGGTCTCATAGACCTAAGTGGCAGTGTAGGTGGTATCAACAGGAAGCTTTAGTTTTCTTTCTGAGCAGAATTTTTTTAGATGTAAACTTGGAACTGTGCTTTCACATGACTTTTGAAACTCCTTCCCTGAAGGAGTATGGTTAAGAGGGATCCTGAGGGACCCTCATTGGTTGATCTGCTTGCTTTCTGTGGCCACCTCAGATCTTTCTGTGCAGCATGCTTTGAGGACTGTCTAACACATATACGTAGACTTCACTAGACAAAAGTTGCATTAATGCTTATTTATAAGTTCAAGGCAGCTGGGGAGGAGAGGATGAGAAAGCTTCATAACAGGTTCTGGCCTGAGAGATGGCTTCTGTCCCTGTTGTATGTGACAGATTACTTGCACCAAAGTGAGACTCTCTGAATCTTCGTCATTGTCTGGGATCTCAGTTTTAGTCTACCTGGTGTGAATGTTGGGTAGACTCACTGCACCCAAAATTCATGGCAGCTGTGCTTTGAACATGTCTACTGAATTGATGCTCAAGTTAAATGTGCCAGATTCTTAACTGTGGGAAACAGCTGTCACTTGATGTCCAGAACCTAGTGCCTGCATCCATTTTACTGGGGAATGGTCCTTGCCCTCGTTATTTCCTGAACTTTGCCCAGGCCCTAGTATGGAGAGTGCTAGCTCTCAAATCAAAACCATGAGATCAGAACCATGCCACAAACACTTAACCCATTGGCTGAAGTTCTGGTCCTGGGAATTTCCCTTGCCATCAGCTAGCTCACTGCTGCTGGTGTCCGTAGCATGCTGTTCAGTGCTTCGTACCCTGGAGGGTTCACGGGCATAGCTGTGGCAGTTAGAGCTTACCCAAAGTCCCCTACCTTCTTGCTTTGCCAGAGGTAGAAAACCATGTTGTTCTTTTGTACTGCCTCAGCTGTCTCTGTCAGTTTAAATCACCAGTGGCCCATCTGTTAATCACCCAAAATTGTGGCTTGAACTGCCGAGGCAGGAACATGTGTGCTGTAGTCACTCCCTTTGAACATGGAGGAGGACATGATGCCTCTCAAGGAAAAGTTACTAGAAGCTGGGTTGTTTTGAGTTCTTGTGGATTTACCTTTAGTTCATTACGACACCTTTTCCTATGGACCACCAGTCAGGTACCTCTATGTTTTTAAGCTCATATATCTCAGTTCCTCCCTTGGAGGAGTCATTACCTTCACTTTACAGGAAAGTTGTATTTTGTATTAATCTTTGCAAATAAACTTCATTACTAGCTTTTTGTTTACAGGTCAGTATTTAAATGTATGCAGTAGATAGAGTAAGGGAGCTAGAACTTGAGATATAAGCAGAACTCTTGTAAGTCACTGCCATGTCATTGTTGAATGAGGCAGTGCTGTTTTAAAATAACTTCCAAGCAGGTACATGTGATGGGACCTCAACTCTGACTGCATGCTGAATGGTACTGGTGCCTTTCTTACCTTCTGATTATTTGGATTTGCTGTTTTAATTCCAGGTATGGGGATGAACAGCACTTCATGTTGTAATCAATCTATTAAACATCTGAACAATGCCACTTGAGAAGTGGCTTTGTGGAATTCTTGGTGTAGTGATACTCTATGCTTCCTTACAGCCTTGTGGCTTCTGACACCTAAATGTGTGGACGTAATCTGTATTTAAAAAAAAAAAAAGAAAAAAGTCTTACTGCTTGTGTTCCAGCTAATATAAAGATTTACATCTGCAAGTATCCAGTGCATAATAGCAAGGTAATGGACTTCTCTCTATTGGAGGGGAGTAAAGTGGAACAAGAGAGATCTCAAGGTTTGTTTCTGAAGACGATTAATTTTTTAAATATAGGTGACAAGAATAGTGGAGGTGTGGAAGGTCACAGTTGCTATGTAGGTGCAGCAACCTGGTGTGTGGAAAACAGACAATTCACAATACCTCTGTCTCCTTGATTATTTGGTTTGGTTTTTTTTTTTAATACTGCCCCCAAGTGCTCTTAAAGAATTTCTGGTAGCAATATTGACTTTTCTAATGATTTACTCCAGAATTAACATGTAGGTGTTAACTTGTGATTTTAATATAAATCTGAAGAATGATCGTTGAGGATGTTTCAATTGAGGCTAGTAGCGAGAGAAAATTTTGGTGCTCTAGAAGGCTGTAGTCTTGACCTAGATTTAAAATGCATCCTTGAAATGAGTTGATGCACAAAGGAAGCTTGCATGCTCACAACTTGTCTGCTGCTTTGAAGGGAAAGAGGAACACTTCAAAAAGAATTTCAAGTTAGGAAAGTGTCCTTCACTCTGGTAGGTCTGAGTCTTGTAATTCTGAACATTGTTGTTCATCTCTGAACTGGCTGGTGGCTGTGGGTGGAATATGAGGCAGGCTGCTTGGAAAGCTCCGGCGAGGCAGCCGTGGGTGGGTAGGCAGCAGTGCGTCGTGAGGATCCTCCGTTTCTGCAAACGGTGAAGATGTGAATGAATTTACAATATGTGGCCTTTCCCAGATAAGAGGTCAGGCTGGATAACAATGGCATTCTGTTGTTTTCGGGAGATTAAGCCAGAGTATTGGATTTGTCACTGAAATGAATATTCAGCTGAGTCCCCCATATCAGTTAGTGTTGATCTGCATAAATAAAATATCCCTGCAACACTGAGTCTTTCTTGTTCATGACGTGTGACAGCATTTGAAATCACAACAAATGCTGGCACCTAGAATGGAAGAATGTAGGTCACACTAAGAAGCTGCCGTCTTGCAGGATTGTCATCTGCTTCGTTAAGAATAGATTAATTGGTAGGAGGCGATCTGGCAACAGTGCTACTGCTGATGTCCTGTGTTCTCCCTTACATTACCAACTCTGGAATTTATCTGTATTGATATGGTATTAGTGAAACTTAGCCTGTAAAGGCAGTTATAAAGATACTATAAAATCATACCAAAAACCTGAAGATTCAGGAAAGAGCCGTGGGGGTCACTAGGAGGGGTTGATAGGACTTGATCAGCCTATTGAAAAGGAAATGCACTTTTTTTAAAAGAATCTCTAGTTTAGCAAATTTTATGTTAAAAGCTAAAGGTAAGTGGATTGTTTGGATTTTGAGAATCTACTGCATTCCTAAAAATAGATGCTCGAATTAAATGAGTGGTTTAAGATAGACACCAACACAGTAGCAAATATCGCTGGTTAAGAATCTTTAACTTATCTTTATGGAGAGAGAGGTCTGGTCATAATTACTTTTCTTGATACCTGCTCTACGAAAATACCAATTTTCAGCATACTGCAGGTACGGTGGATCACTAGCAGTTGAAGATACAGCTATTCCCCTGGTAGTTTCTCTGCTTGTTACTATATGAATGTGACTAAGAAAAACGGTTCTGTGTAGCTGTTGCTGTGGAGGTGATGTGGATTGAGGCTGGTGACCTGGAGATGAAGGAGTGAATGTTTACCCAGGTGATAGTTCATGAGGATACTAAAACAAAATATGCAATGGGTTACGTAAATGGCACGTTGTTTAGTGAATGGGTGACTGGTAGAGTGCTTGGGGAAGGTCCTTTGGGAAGGGAGAGGCCTCTAGGAGATAGACTCAATCTGAACATGGGAGGACTGACACCACTGACTGGAAAGAAGGGGAAGGGGGAAAGTAGCACTAATAACATCATTTGTTGTTGGTGGAATTAAAGTAATTAAATCACGTGGTTCTGTTACCATTGTCCTCCCAGGCCTAGCTCCATCAAAACTGGGCTCACAAACAGGACACTTACCTTCTTGGATGTTTTCCCTTACCCAGTTGTTGTGGAACTTTCTTAGACTACTAGAATTAACTAAGTGTACGTTTCCTAAGGTTTCATGTAAGGTATGTGTTACTTTATTTAGATGTAACTTCTGGTGCTCTGTAAATGCTGAATTGTCATGACTTGAAACCTTGCAGAGCAGGAAGAGTGAGTTCTTGTTGCTGCTCTAGTTTGCACACTCTGCACTAGGAAAATCTTAGTGCAGAGAAGATGAAACAGTGAAACGTGAATTCATTGCATTTCTGTTTTACTACTGCATAAATCCATAGTCTGCTCATATCTCTAGTACTTCATTATGCTCCTGGTCATAGAATGTCAAAAATGATGGAATTAAAGGTTTAGAAGAGGACAGCGAAGACAGCCAAGAGGCCATTTCAATGTCACTGGCTCTGTGATTCCGGATACCTTCCATGTTGGTCTTGGGGGGCTGCTGCTGGTTCTCCCAGTAGCCTTCTCCAAGTGGTGGCTCTGGGAGTCCTGCATTGCCTCAGTGCGTTTTCTGGGGCCCCTTTGCTGTGACTGCTGAGGCTCTGCTCACCAGTCCTGGCACTGGGCTGCTGTGCCTGAACAAGTTACATAGGTGCTTCCTAGCCTGCACTTGAATAGGAGTCCTGAGTCATTGTAACTTTGGAGACTGTAAGGAAACTCTCTCATGAAGTTTTGTATCATGAACAATTGTAGGGTTTTTTTTTTTTTTTTTTTTTGTAAGCATTTATTTTAAATCTGACCAGTGTGCTAATAGCCTTTAGGTAAAATAAATGGAAATCTACAACATGGTCTAATGTAACTACTAAGTGTTGTCTGTCATCTGTGTGCAGTGGGTACCCTGCATTATTTGTAACTTATTTTGTTTTGCAGTAGTTTGTATGGAGTTATCTTAGGCTAATAGCAGCAATCGAATTGCCTGGATCCATGTATTCATCTGGTGAGACATACCTGTTTGCCTCCTCTGTTTGCCATCTGCATCTGGCTGTGTTCTTCTGATGAGCGCTGCTGAACTTAAATTTTTGGAAAGCAGCTTACAAGCTTATTGCTGTGTTAGGATATATAGTTTTGTTTTTGCAGAGAAACGAAAATTACCTTGAGAGCAGAACAATAACTCAGTCACTGACTGATGGTTGCTACCTGGTACAGTTTTCCTTTTGTTTTCCCCCTCCCATCTGTTCCACTAACCAGAACAGGCAACTTCAGAAACATCTTGTTAGCTTTTGAAAAAACTTCTATTAATTATTAAATTTATTATTAATTTTCTTTCATATGGGTGCCTCATTTTTTCTTTGTCTTACAACAGTGTTTGCTTGTAGTGGTTAATGTCCCTTCAGCTTTTGGAGTCACCTGCAGTAGTTGGTGCACTTCCAGGTTTTAGTGTGAAGTCAAGAAAAATGAGACAAAAGGAAGAGTCGTGCTGGAAAGCATAGCTTGCTCCATGTGTCAGCTCAGACAACAGCTTGACACTCATTTTATTGAAATGAAGGTGATAAAATTGACTTAAGAGACATAAGTAACTTGCCCTGGCTTTTGTAAGGGGAGGAACTGCTGCTGAGATTGCAGTTGTAACTACTAACCAGAATTTGTGTAGAGCTTTGTTTCCGGCCACTCAACTCCTTCCTTTCACCCTGTTCTTCCCCAGCTCCCCACCTGCAGGTGGAGAACACAGCATGGGCAAGCACTGGGTAAAGCATGAGGTACTTGGCTCTGAAATGAGCTGCCTGAAGATAGCCTGGTCCTGAGACACCTGTATCCCACATGGGGTGTCTGACCTGATTTGCATCCTGCGGTAGGTTAGCGTTGCGGTGGGTGATTCATGACCGACTACAGGTCTCCAGGAGAGCCATGAAAGATGTTGGTGAGGCTGGGACACTAAGGGGACCCTGAGGACTTGAGTGATTTTGGCTGAACTTGCATTCAGTCATCTTGGTTTTCACCTTTCCAAAGCAAGAGGGGAGCTGTTTGTTTTACGTGGAAGTTTGTGTTCAGCAATACTATTTTTTTCTATTTCTTCAAAGAATTCATTGCCACACAGAAGTGTAGAAGAGATGCATACAAGTACTGATAATACATACAAGTATGTATATATGGGAGGCTGGAGATACGTTTGCATTGTATGTATGTGTGTGTACACACATGCAAAAGAAAATTGGCAGATAAGCATGCATGTGAAGTGAGCTCTCTCCTGAAAGAGGAAGACTAGCTATCTTATTTACTTAGTTACTATCTTGTTTACTCATGAGATTAAATGTATTTGAAAGCTGGAGAGGAGGGTAGATTGAGTACTGTAAAACCAAGAGGTATGGAGCTACCATGATAACTGCTTGTACATCCTCCTACAAAGGCATGAGCAAAATCAGTATTGCCTGCTAGGTTTAAACTAAGGGCACTGTGTGTTTGCATCTTGTCAGACTCGAGCATCATAGGCTTCTCCTTGTTTTCATTTGATCGCTCCTTTTTTATTGCTGGTCACGCTGTCTTTCTTCCCAAGTAGCTGACCATGCTACACGTGATCAGGGCTAAAGACAAGAGTTCAAATGCAATGTAATCCCTCGCTCCTGATGAATAAGTGTCTTGTTAGAGAAAGTAGTTATGACCTAAAGTATCAGTTCCTTACCTGGATCTACAATTTCTCACTACTGCTTAAAAGAAGCCAAGTAGTCCAGGTTTTCAGGTTTCCTTGTTGTCTCAGTCTCTGATAATCTCGTTTGGACTTGCTTCAGTGAGCAAGAGTTTTGAGACTTTGTCTAGTGACTCCTTTTATTGTTTTATTGCAGTTTTCTCCTGAGAAAGAACACTTAACAAAGAATTAATAGGCACAGGGATCCACCTGTTAGAGAAGTTCATGTGAGATGTAAGCCACAAGCAATAGGGGAGGATAATGTGGGTTCCAGCTCATTTTAGAGACCTGTTACTGGTGTTTTCTCTCATCTGCAGCTGAATGCCATGCTTTTTGCCAAAGGTAGCAAATCTGTATTTCAGAAAGAATTGCCATGACTGCAGAGGCTTGTCCCAGCTAGCCTAAAGGTTCCTCCTGTTCTTTACTGCGTCAGCTGAATTTTGCTCTCTGATAAAACTTACACTTTCACTCAAGCTTTTGCCAAAGGATGAGTCTGTGAATAGCTTGAGTTTCTCTTCCAGAACAGTCTGAATGGTGATTAGTTTGCAGATGTGCAAAGTATTCCTGAATACTCTTATCAAAAAGTTGTGAGTCTTACAAGTGGCACTTTGTGATGGATGCCTATTCCTTTCTTACCTGTTGTGGATAAGAGAAAGGAGACATCCCAGGGAGCTGTAGAGAGGCTGCTCCTGTGGGCCCTGCAGCTGCCTCCCTGGCAGCCCTTGCTAAGAGTAAGAACTGAAGTCTGTCTAGCACACGGAGAAGCCCTGCTGCAGGTGAGGTGAGAGGCCATCTGGGAAAAAGCAGTCCTTGGATTTCATAGAATCATCAAATCGCAGAATGGTTTGGGTGGGAAGGGACCTTTAAAAGTCATCTAGTCCAACCCCCTGCCATGAGCAGGGACATCTTCAACCAGATCAGGTTGCTCAGAGTCCCGTCCAACCTGACCTTGGATGGTTCCAGGGATGGGGCAGCTACCACCTCTCTGGGAAACCCGGGCCAGTGTCTCACCACACTCAGCATAAACAATTTCTTCCTTATATCTAGCCTGAATTTCCCTTCTTTTAGTTTAAAACCATTATCCCTTGTTCTACTGCTACAGGCCCCGCTAAAAAGTTTGACCCTGTCTTCCTTATAGGCCCCCTTTAGGTACTGAAAGTCCACAATAAAGTATTTCCTTCTGAGGAATGAGAATTGAGATTATTACTGGATAATCTAACTTCTCTAAGTTTGTCAGCTATAAATGAACTGCTTTTAAGAAGTCACTGCAGTATCAAAACAGAGTTCAATCGAAGTTTTGCTAAGAAGCAAGTTTGGTTTTTTTGGTTTTGTTCCTTTTTTTTTTTTTTAAATAAGATGAGGAGTTAAGGTTCTTTAAAACAGGTTTGTATATGTTTGTGTAATCTGTGTGTACTTGCACAGGTATCTGTAGAGCTGGAATCAAGTGGTGCCGGCGTGCCTAGATGCTAAATGCTCACCTGGCCTGGGGTTTGCTATTGCTCCTCCAAAATAAACTCCTCTGTCTGAATCTTGTGCTTCAGCCACCTTTCACACCAAGTGCAAAGCATTGTCTCGGCAAAGTCCCAAGTCCCAGTATTGGGTGCGACACCTGGAAAACCCAGGGTTGAAACTTTATTCTGTGCTGAAGGTGTGAAGAAGGCAGAGAAACTTTAGAAATCTAATTTGTATAAAGCCTCTGAAAAGTAATGTTGGTACTTAAAATGTTGAGTGTGGTTGAGAATGTTGTATACTCATACTGTGCAGGTATGAATACCTTGTAGAATAAATATTTTGAAAGACCAAAGTAGTAACTGAGATCACTAAGAGCTTAATTAAAACCAGAACTCTCATCTCTTGCCTGATATGCTTGTGTTGGGCTTTCTTTGGAAAGAGAAAGTATATTTACATCTGAAGGTTTCTTACAAAATATTTGATCTTAACTACTTCCTTGATAACAAATGTTAATGTCTGCTTATTCTTAGTAAAATAACATTCTGATCTATTAAAGCTTGTTTGCAAGACTTAGGTTGCCTTCGGAGAGTTTATAATTCTGGACTTGATGTACTTGGAAAGCTTGTTACTGGGAGGGCTTGGAGGAATCAACTTTTTATTAGTGTTGTGCTCTAGACATAAATAAACTTTCTAAAGCAGTCTCTGGCTCAGGAGTTTTAGAAGTCATCTTCTGCATTAAGGTGTTAGGCTTAAGGAAGACTTACAGAATAATAAATCTGGCTCGAGAATCATGGGATCTCATGATCAAATAGTTCTGTGTAAAAAGACTAGACAAAGCTTTACAAAGGTCTCTGCCCCAAAGTGAATTTTGTGATTTTAAAAGCTTCCAGGCTTAGTTATTGCTGTATTTTCCTGCTGTTTGGTAAGTTTTCTTCTATTGCATTTTTGCTTTTTAAATAAAAACATTTTAGGACTGTTTATTGGGCCCTACAGTAAGCTGTAAACATACCTGAAGGATACAGATTTTCTCTGTGCTTCTGTGGTGGTCGTGATGTGCTAACTATGGGTATGTTACCATTTGTGCTCTTTGTATTAATGTGCCATAAGTCATGAGGCTGTGTTCCTTCTGACTTTGTGAAAGTTGTTAATTCAAAGAAAGATAGCAGATAGATTTCTTTCTGCCTGGTCAGTCACTTTCTTTATTTAACGCTGTAATTTCTCGGAAGTTAGGCAGTAAAGATAAGGTTTATATCCTTTTGTGGCTATTAAAGCACTTGAAAGAGCTCCACCTTGCTTTCGTTGTTTGAAGTGGATTAGTGTGGGGGATGTTCAGGTGCACCTTCAAACCCTTGGAGAAAGTGCTGTAGCTCAGGCTGAGATCCTTACCTTCTCCAGGATCACTGAGCACTGGGATGGGTGCAGGTGAAAGGGGCTGTCCAGATGGCTCCCAGTCCTCATCAGAAAATTTGAACATGGCCTGAGTTCTGCTGTGTTAATTCAAGTGTTGATGGCTGCAGTTTAGGTACACTGTTAAGAAAAATACTTGCTGTTGTCAGAGGCTGTAACACAAAGGTGGGTAGCTCGAAGGCACAAGACTTGAGTATGAATTTGTGCATGTTTGCTTTTCTTTCCTGACTTGTACTTTAATAGCACTATGTATTTTCATTTGCAAAGCAGTTACTAACAAATGAAATACAAAATGCACCTATTTATATGCTGCTTATGGTCTGCAGTTGATGGTGATTTGTCGTGCAGGTTGACTGTCAGGCTCCTAGCACTGCAGCATTGCCCCTCTCTTGCCCTACATTCCGCTTCCTACCGCCCAGCATCCTCACTCAGCTGAATGGTGTCTTTGTTTGGAAAGAATGCAAACAAAATTCGTGCTGTCTGAAAAGGGCTAGCTCATCATTTGTAGCTCTGAAATGGACTGGAAAATAACTTTTTCTCCCTCCCTCTTGTGTTGATGGCATTCTGTCTTTCACTTTTCAAGAATAGTTGGTTTGTGATTTAGGAACAGAAAAGTGATCTTTATGAAACCTTGGCAGGGGCTTGAGAAGGTGTAAAGTGATATAGAACTGTTTGGATGCAGTGATTATGGATTTAAAACACACTGTTCTGCTGACGCAAGTCCTGGGTCTTCATTAATGTCTTTTGCCTGAGAGCAATGGAAACTCAAAACCATTGAGCAAATAGTTCTGTATTGACCAAGACATTCAGATATTTACACTTACATGAATAAAGCTAGAATGTTTTGTCAGGTGTCGTTGACAATAACCTCTGCTGATGTAGGGAGGGAAGAGTTTGACTTCGGTGCCTGATGCACAAGTCTGACCTTCCAGCTTCTGAAACTCCTCTTGGTCTGCGTGTTTACAGTGACTAGGTAGAAGTGACTTTCAGTATTTGTGTGAGGGCAGACCTTGTTTGCACATACCATGAGATCAGCTAATGGTGGTACTTAAGCCTTGATACTTGAAGACCAGTAACCTAAAGAATCCATAAACAGCTTCTGTCTTTTTTTAAAGCTGTGAGTTCAGTTTTTGGTCAGACCTGGGCCCATATGTTGCTATAAGCAACTGGTACAAGACTTGAAATTGGAAGGAAACCCAGAAGTGAGCCAGAAGCCTGGGATGATCTGCCTGTAAGGAAACTTCATTGTTAAACTGTGTGAGCTATACTGAAGCGTAACAAACATTTCCAAATTTTTATTTGGAAGTATGGAGTTAAATTAAGTGTTTAATAGGCTGGCAGTATACTTCCAGGTTTTTCTGTGAATTCCAGTTTGCCTTGTTGAAGTTGATGAATATCTTATCAACACTCAATGAGGGAGTAATTTCATGCTCCTCTTTAATTCAGTAGTTCTGTCATTATCCTCCTGTGATAGTAGTATGTCCATTCTGCACGCCATTCAATTTTTCTGCCCGTTACCCTCTTAAACTCTTTCCTGAACTTAATGTTACTAGAAACTCCTCATACCTGTAATCTCTTCTCTCTGAAGCCTTTGTGTTTCTGTCAGCACAATGTTGCTGGTGACTTCTTTGGAAAGACCTAGGACTGAATGGACATTATAGCAATGCAGAAGTCTAGTTTTTCCAGTCTGTCAAAACTACTTTCAAAGTATTTAGAGGCAAATAGTTATTGCTATTTATAACAATCTTTCTGTTACGAAGGCTGAACTAGTATTATATTGTAATTGGAATGGAAGCTGAGTATAACATGAGATTAGAAGATTTATTTTATCCCCAGATACTAGAGTTAGTTAAATCCCTCACAGTGCAGAGAAGAGTTAATTTCCTTGGCTGGGTTAATAGCTTACTTTATCTTAACGCATAAAAGTAGCTGTCAAACATCCTGCTTTATCTGGGCAGAACGTAAAAGTAAGTGTTGTTGTATAGTATACTTTTATTTATGATCTTTTGGCAAATGCTGTTTTCATTTGTTCAATAGCATTGCTGTGGAGCGCTACATCATAGCAAACAACTTGGTTAAATGCTGCAAAACATGGGGATAGTTAAGTATATTTGGGGCAATTTTGTATGTTGGCTATTAATCATTCAGGGGGTTTATTTTTCAAACCACATACATACGATACTAGCTATGTTGATTAATAAATTTAACTTAACATGAATGATGTTGTAGTGCTTTGGCTAATTGGAAAAGAATGGAGCACTGACCTGAAACGGAGGTCTGAAGCTGACATCCTAGAATTAGTGGACAACCTCAGCCTTTAGTCCCTGTACTGCTTTAAATCCTTAGAAATGGGGAATTTTGCCCCTTTACACTCTAGTTCATGTTTATGAAATACTTGGTAACCATAAGAGGCTCCACGAGGAGCTGCATTTGGTATTAATTTAAGGGTTATTCTCCATTTTCCTTTTTGACGGCATACGCGGTAGGTGTCCATCTAGCAAGTGCCATCCCCGTTCCTGCCCTGTGCTACACAGGCCTGTGGGGAGGGGGGTTCTTCCCCCCCCCCCCATCTAAAATTGTGTAGCCTTTCTAGAGAGGCTCTGGTATCCTGATTTTTATGTGAAAAGATTTTGCTAATTTAATATTTCAATGTTAAAATGAAGTAGTGTGTGCAGTATATAGAGCTAAAAGGAGTTGGACTTGGTGGAGTTCAAAGCAGACTTTCCATGCAGACTTCTTACATAATAGTGTGTTTCATAAATTCTATTTCATCTTACTTGGTATGAAATGACCTTGTAGATTTAGGAGGGAAGTTTGTGATTGCAGCTGCTGCCTTTTAAAAAGTCTAAATATAAACAGATTTTTGGAAAGCATGAAAAACTATCAGCGGTGTTTCTCTGATTTGAATTGAAAGTCAGAACTCTGGCATCTCATTACTGTCAGAGCATTTTGAGAAGATGGCCTGTAATGTTCCTGCTCCTCTGATGTAGTCTGTGCTACTAATTGTTGTAGGCAGGTTTGGGAAGAGAAGGTTGGAACAAGACATGGTCCTCAAGCCTCTTCTGCTATGGAGGAGCTGGTGGGGGAGGTCCTCATCCTGGCTTGTCTTGTGTGGCATCTGCCTCTGAGCCCATCTCTTCTGGGGGAAGAGCAGTTAGTTTGCACACATTGCACAAATGAGGTTTCACTAAGGTCTTACACAATGGTATTCATGTTTCCCTGCCTGGGATGGAAATTTCTCACCAGGTGCCTGCAAGGTTGTATTTGCTTATTCTAGGGTTGCCTCTCCATCAGATCATCGTTACTCTGTGAAAGTAAAATGGTAATCTCTCAGCCTTCAGTCTTTCTTTGTTGTCATCTGAAAACAGCTGCTGGTTCACAGAAGAAATTCTTAGTTAACAGCCATGTAATGTTACATTTTGCACTGCTGACACCTGTCCCTTGTTTTTATTCTGTCTTCAAGATTATCAGTTTCTTATTTTAATTGTCCTTTGTACTGCGCCTTTCACTTTTGTAAGTAGTAGACTTCAAACAGGACAATTTATTATACCAGAATTAATAATGAAAATATTAAATACTGGTTGCAGTATTGATCTTGGCTAATGATCAGTCTTTGGTTTGATAGTTTCTTCTTTCCTAAGACTTCACAGGACAGCTCTCCTTCATCTCCTCAGTCCTTGCAAATCCTGTAGTTAACTAACTTCCTTCCGATACCATTTCAGCTTTGCCAGAAATTAATGTGAATTATTTTGTATTAGTTGGTATTAAAAGTAAAAACCTTACTCATGCTCTGTCAAAATGGTCTCTGCTTACTCTTGAGTTTTGAGAGTCCTGGTTGCACACTGCTGTCAAGTCCTGACTTTGCTTGTACCATGTCAGAGGCTAGAGCAGGGCTGGAACCAGACAAAGAGACATGGCAGTTGGGTGCCAGCTTATGCTGATAACTTGCTTTTTATTGCTGGTTGAAAGCTTCATGTTGCTTAAACCCTTCTGCTTACATTATTGAAGCTTGAGGTTGACTGTCTATAAACCATGCATGTGTGTGTTTAGCTCAAGAGACAATTTAGGGTTTCTGCTGCTTGCTTCCACGGTGTAAAAAGCAAGATGACTATTTTTAATAGGCTGGAGTCTTGTCACATGCTCATGTGTAGGCTCTTGCCCTGACTGCTTTGAGTTATGTTAAACAGGTAACAAGCATTAGGATTTCTGTAGTTAAGGTTATTCTTACAGGTAGATTACTTGAACGAGATTAATGGAAAGGAGAATCTTGGGGAAAAGTGGCTTTTTTTTTTTGAGAGGTTTCTGAAATGGTGGTATCGCAAGGATTAGGTCTTAAGAGTAAAAAAAAAATAATAAAAATTCACCACAATATTTCACATAATTTTTCAGCATATGCAAAATATGTGGTTTAATCATTTTGGGGGAAAGAATGTTTTTAGAAAACAGGAAAGCTTGCTGTTTATTTAGGGTGTTTAAATTTATACCCAAACTCCCAAATTTCTTGGTTTTGGAAGTTCTCCAGAAAAATTGCAAAAACCTGATGTTTTTATTTCTTAAAAATAAGCAAGAAACTTAAAAGCTTTTATAAGTCAGATCATCTTAACAGTGTTAGCTGAAGGTGTCCATTGACGGATTGTAGACCCTTCGAGGCCCTGTTTGCACTGGTCGGCACGCTCCTCTTGCGTTCCAGCTTACTTGGACATCCTTGGTTTACCTGACATTACAGTAAAAGAAGAAAAAAGCTGCTCTTCTGTCTGGAGCAGTTATGAATTTATGTGGAATTGCTTTTTTGTAAATAAATACTAATTACTTATTTATGTGTTTGTTTATTTTAGGGATAGACTTCAAGATTAAAACTGTTGAATTACAAGGAAAGAAGATCAAGCTACAGATATGGTAAGTAATATACCCAAGAAGCTATGGGGTGGCATCCTTCTGGATGGCTTCTTTCAGAGGCAGGTTTTTGTGAGAAGAGTTTACTCTTTCTGGAATTACATTCAGGTATCTAATTTTGTAACTGTGTTTTGCATTTTCAGTAGTGGTAAAGCTCCATGTGTATTCCCCTGAACATTTTTTAAGAAATGGGGAAGAGATCTCTGTGTTGCGTTTGTAACCACTGTTACTGACTGCTCCTTTGGACAGGCTGTTGGCAAATCTCCCATTTGGGAGGACAGGATCCTCGCAGTCTGTGATTTAGTGGGAAGTGTTTTAAAACTGGAATTTTTAAATTAGGAGTTGCCTCGAATCTATGGCTATAAATTGACTAGTAGTCTTGCTTTGTGTCAGCAAGAAAGTGTAATCCACGTCTGCGCTTATTTTATGTTTCTCAGTGGTAAACAGTGGAGAGTTTCTCAGCTGGCTGAAAACATGGCTGCATTTCTGTAGGAAAGTCTAACATGAGGCAAAACTTAAACTCTTCGCTTTTAGCTTGCTGTGCATGTCTAACTAGAGATTTTTTTTCTAATAGCCCTGTAACAAGTCAGGTGAGGAAAGCTAATGGCTTTTCCTAGCCTGCATGTTTGTTTAGACTCCCTCCTCAACCATGTACACATATTGCTGGTGCATTCTTCAGCTTTACTGAGAGTTCAGAATTTGAATTTGTTTAGAACTTGAATTTGCCCATTTTTTCCCCCACTAATAAAAATCTTTTATGGCTTGATGATGTTTGTAGATGCAGATGAATGGGTTCCAGTTAGAAGGAAGCACTGGTCTCCCTCTGTGTGAGGAAAACTGGCTGAATTATTATCCTTTCTAATGAATGTATTCTGGATCCTTCTCGTTACCATCACTCTGAGTGTCCACTTTGTGTCTCAGTTGTTTCTTGTATCCCAGTCCTGCAAGCAGAAGTTGGCCAACTTAGTTATTTTGCTTTGTGCCCTGCAAGGGAAAGACTTGATGAAGTTGATTTAATTGTATGAACTGCGTAGCCTGTTGATAAGGAAGCACTTAGGTGATGAAGTAACTCGGTGTGCTGGAATGCTTCAGCAGGGATCCACAAAGAGTAACCGTGTTCATAAGGGCAATGTTTTAGATGGAAGGAGGAAGGATGGGTATAGATCAGCTGGGAACTGAGAGCATTAGCTGAAGAGGCATTCAGGTGTAATGCAGCTTCACTGATTGACTTGCTGGGCAGCTCTTGCTGTATGTGTTCACCAGACTGTTAACATTCAGATTTTCAACCCAGGTCAAACCATAACTTCTAACAATTATTTTGTGTTGTATTTTTTTACCCCAACAGAGTAGGTGCTGTGAACTACTGTGGGATAGAAAGGTAGAAACATTTGAATGACTTAAAGGAAGTGTTAGATTAAACTTAGGAAAAAATTATCATGAAATGTAAAAACTGAAAATATGGAATACTGAGGATGCTTAATGTGTATATAGATGAAGAAGCAAGCCATAATGAAGCTGTATGCATTGTGGGTTTTAGTGGCTTATGGAAGAGGGGTTTGGGTGAGCTGAGTTTTATGAAATTACAACTTTTAAACATTGCAAAGTTGGGAGGTTGTTGTCTGAATCTGCTTCTTGTTCCTGCCAGTTTAAAATTCTGCATTTGAAATGGAACTTGGAAAGCAGAAAACGAAGCTTCTATGGCGTGTGTCTTTGATGGAAAAATAAAAATAATAATAATAATAAAAAAAAAGGTAGGCTTTGTTGTTTCAAATCCTGTACAAGGAGTTTTGCCTAGCAGTGGTTTGGTGGCTAGAACAGTAGTGTCTTTTGGTGAAGATACTTTGTGCAATGCATCTATACTTAACCACCACCTCCTGTATTTAAACTCTCCCTGTACTTCTAGGAGTTGTGTAACATATTTCCAGAATTACACTTCACTCCCGCTGCAGTTTAGTAAGCAAGGGATGCATTTAGTGGAACATTTCCCTTGTAAACCCGAGGCTGTTCTTGTAGCTTTTCTTGGGTCCAGAGTATGGGTCATGCTTTTACAACTGGAGTAAATGCACAGGAAGCAGCTAATGTAGCTGGATCAACAGAACATGTCTTCTGAGTCGTAGGTAGCACTTCCATGGGGACACAGCTCCATACTTGATTAACCTGATCAGAAGATAACAAAAGACGAGTGGTGAAGAGAAAACAGACTTTCAGTTAAAGACAAGAGATGAGACCTGTGGCGCTTGTGTGCTTTCAGTTAGTATTGCATTGTAGGTGTGCTTGTGTTTATGGAGCATATCCATGCTCAGAATTTAGAGGAGGAATGACAGCTATTTCATTTGTGGGTTTTCCCCCTTATCTGAAAACTATCGTCCCGTTTGTGAGATTGCCTGTCAGTCTGCCCTGTTTCTTGTATGCACATCTTGAGCTGCTTCTGGTCGTTTACAGAGACAGGATGCAGGGTGCAATGACATTGGCTCATTCCACAAGTGTAAGTGCAGCCACAGCTCTCCAAAGTGCCACCATATCTCTGTCCAGCCTTTTGTAATGCTGTTTTCTTGCTTTCTGACAGTCCCTTTCATTGTTAGAAGCAAAGACAGTTTTGTCTTGTCATTGTTGCTGTTATTATTATTATCATCATCATTATTGTTCTTGGTGCTTATCCAGATTGAAACCTTTTTTTTTTCCAGAATAGTGACATGCAGCTGTGTTTGAAATGACAGGTGGTGACAGAATTTTGTACCTTAAAGAACTTAGTATGTGTTAGCCATTTCCCAAATATGACAGAGTTTCTTTGCATAGAGTTGCTCAACGTTTATGAAGGAGCTGTGTTCAGTGAGCCATCACGGGCAAAAGTGATGGCTGAACAAACCTGTCACTTACAGAATAAGGTTTCTACATCAGTGGGAGTGATTAAGTATTTGATTATGTAGCATTTGTTATTTACATGGAGAAAAGTGTATTTCTCTTCACATACAGAAAGCAATAGAAATAAACCATTCCTCAGTTTAAAATTACTACTCTCACCAATTTGTATAATCCTCCATCACTTGCATATTAAATCTTTCTCATGCTGTTGTCCTGGTGTAGGAATTGGTCTCTGGCTGCCTGCAAAGCAGTGCCACTGTGTTTTACTGTGGCTGGTACTGCCTTTTTACGCCTTGGGGTGGGGATGTGGTCTCAACGGGCAATTAGTTTGACAGAAAACAGATAAAACCAGCACTTCCTAATATAGCTCTGCTCCTTTCATGCACAGTGGGACAGCTACCTATCTCTCTCCCCAGGTTTGGAAAATGAGCAGATGTGGCAGTATCTCAGTCATGCCTTGACCTCTGAAATATATATAGAGGAGTAAAGCAAGAATACAAAGGTCAAGCTGAGTTAAACCTTGCCAGAGGTGATAAGCAACTTGATACTTCATAGCTATTAAAAAGTGGGGTTGCTATTCACTAAGGATCAAGCTAGGATTAAAGCGTTTTCATATTGCTCCAAATGTGAATGTGTCTGTTGCAAAACGATGTTGAAATGGGGAGAGGGGAGGTTGGGACAAGAGGAAGTGGAGAATGGTGGGACTGGGTAGCAAGTGGGACTATGTCTGTGTGCAGGGAGCTTCTGGAGGAGCCTCAGCTAGGCTGAGCAAGCCCGGTGTGGTGCATGGGCTGCAAGCAAGGAGGAGGATGGGACGCAGCTCTCAGGACTGGCCTTCTGAAGGAATGAGCTTGTTCAGGGCAGATCCATCAAGAGGACTACTGGTATGTCAAATTCTGGGTGGAAACACATAGAAGAATCAAGCGTCATCTTGGTTTGTCTCTTTAGAAAAATTGCTGATGTGACAGTATATGATACGGTGCAATATGGAAAGTCACCAGTGGTGGGCTTAGTACAGGATTTGGGAGAAAGGAATTAGAGTAAAGATTTGGGAGTAGAAATAGTTATGAAGGGTGGGGCCCGGGAGGGTTGACACTGATGAATGTCTTGAAAAATATTAATACAGTAATGCTCATAGTACGGAGAGGGGAGGGAGAATAAAAGAACCAAAATGAGAGATTACTGCTCCAGGAAAAGATGGAGTTATTGCGGAAGTGATGAAATGCTTTAGAGGAATAGAATAGTAGAGCTAAAAATTCAGCTATGAAGAGTGTAATATCATACACTCCAGGAACCTGGATAGAAGTGCTTTGAAATGGAAACCGAAAGGCTTAGGCATCCTGTAATTCACTAAACTTATTAGCATAATGTAGCAATTCAGAAATTAAATGTGATTTTTCTGATACCGTGGGTGCAATCATTTCCAGTGGGCAGGGAAGTGTCACAGTCTAACATAATATACAATTTTGATTAGCATGGCCTAGAAAGAAAGGGGTAAGTAGGATGATCAGAAGGATGTAATAGCTATTTTAGGAAGAACAACTAGAAAGATTAAGATTCTTCAGGATGTCAGACAAGCAACCAGAGCACATTTTTGAAATCATGAGTATACTTGAAAAGGTAGGTAGAGATTGATATAACTCTTTGCCTTTTCTAATACCAGAACATTAGTTCTAGTGTAAGACTAGAAGGTGGCATGTGCAAAACACAAGGAAATTAAGTTAAGCTCTGAAACTCCTCATCACAAGTTATTGTGTTAGCTGCAGAAGTACGTGGGTTTGCAAGGTATTTCATGAAGGAACAGTCTGGTTTGGACTGTTAAATAGATGGATGTGATCTCTGGCTCCAGAAGCCCTTGAACTACACAGAAGTGGAAGCTGGAAAACCTCTGGCCTGACCAGGTATGGCTCTTATGTGCTTCTGAGAATGCACAGAAGTCAGATCTGGGGTTTTCATCCTGGTGAAGCGGAAGCTGAAAGGAAATATTACTGTAATGTAAAAAATACATAGTGGTAGTAGACACAGAAGAGAAGGAAGGACTTTAAGCTCAAGGACAGTGGAAATCAAAGTTGCTGGAAATCCATCAGCAGGAGTGGGAGACTCTGGGAGAAGCTCTAGTTCAGTGTAATGGAAATGAAATAGAGAAAGGGGAACCCCAAATACCCTCATGCTGACTGTGGAATGCTGAAGGGATGGGGTAGAGCAGAAAGCTGTTCAAGAAATAACTGCAGTATTTAGGAATAGGTTTTTAGGGATTATAAACAGGTAGGGGTTATGTGAGAAGTGATGAGTGATAAGCCTTTTCAAGAGGTCCGTATTGGCATTTCCAAGTCAGAGTAGTAAGTAATCCCAAGTTTCTTTAAGCAGCCACATGGTGTATAAAGTTCTAGTCTTAAAAAGGCTTAAACTAGGCTTAAACTGATGTTAAGGAGTAACTAAAATATATGGGTAGAGCTGTATGAAGAGTTAGTTTTGCAGGGGTTTGTGGGGACTAACAGTTGTTGATTCCTCACTTGTGAATTTTCCATTTATCAGTTTTCACACAGATTGCTTTCCTGTCAGCCTGTCAGTGGGCAGTGTGTCTTGTCAAGCCAGAACAAGGAACTCTGATAGATGGAGGTGAAAGACAGTAGGTACAAGTTAGCAAAGTGCTGGATTCTTGTGCTCCTGGAACAGGCTTGTTTGCAGAACTGCTGCCCCAGGAGTCTCTGTGCAGGCTTGTTGCAAGATGGTGACTTGCATCATTAAACCAGAAAGTTGAGATCTAAAAGGCTAGATCCTGAAGAGCTTCCAGAGCTGGGTAAGACAACTGATCTGTTTCTGTTCAGTGGCGTGTGAAACTATCACATTTGATAGTGTTGTGTTAGTATGGAAGCAGTATGATGATAAAATTGCTTCTGCAGTAAACTGAAAAACAGTTAACTGTTTGCAGTTACCCTAGGAACATCTAAAAGTTAACCCTTGCTGCTGAGAGCTTTTGAGACTATTCACCATGTGCGTAGCTCAAGGTGGAAGAGACTGTTTTGGCATGTCAGTCTGACTTCCTATAAAACAATCAGATACTTCACTTACAGACTTTTTTTTTCCCTGGCTGAATATTTTTCAGAAAAGCTGAAATTTCCCAGTCACAAAGTATCTTACAGATGTTCTTTTATGAAGGAAAGTGTTCGACCCAATCACTAAAGCTTCCAGAGTGTGCCTGATGTCAGCAGTACAGTTTCTTCAATTCAGTATTCTGCTGCGTAGTTTTAAAACTATTATAAGAAGAAACAGGAGGACAGTAATAAAATTCTTAGGATTATTTTGCTAGGAATTATTTGGTTTAAAATCTTGAAGACTTTTATTTTGAGCTATGGTGACTGGAAGGATCTTCACATATCATCAGATATAATCCCTTGTTGCAGCTGTGTAAATCTTTCATAAACAAATCATAGTACATTTTAAGGTTTCTTTAGTCTCTGCTAGGTCAACCGGAAAGCTGTCCCAGAAATTCCTTTCTCTGTTGGTTAAACCTCTAATATGATATAGCTTATGCATACTTTAATGTTGGCATGAGAATAACTTAAATAGATTCTTCACTTTCCTTGTGCTTCTCCTTTCCCTAGTCCCACAGGACAACCTTCTTTGTCTTCATTTTGCAGCTAAACAAACCAAGTTCTCTCAGTTTCCTCCTGTGCAGTAGGGCTGCATTTTCCTTGGCTATCTTAATAGTCCTTGTCTACATGTATTTTAGCTTGGAGAGCTAGCTAGCTTCCACAAATGTTTTTGCCTACATGAAGGATTTATTGCACACCCATAGCTTTGAAGCATATTCTTACATACTAGGGGTTTGAACAAAAGAATGGAAAGCCGGGGCAGTAAACAAGACATGCGGTCTCCGACTGTCTTGTGCCATTTGCTCAGGGTGGATTCATCAGTCGTAGGCAGTTTGAAAACCATAACTCATTTCCTCTGTTTGCTTCAGTCAGTTCTCTAATCTCATGTCCATTAAGAGTTATCTCTGAATAATGAATGGAGAATCCATTAAGAAGGGGAAAGGGCAAATATAGTACTTATTAAAAAAAAAAAAAAAGGCAGGGGGGGAACACTCCAGGTTCTTTGCTTTTTCCCTCTCCAGCTTTCTTTTCATCCATTAGCTTAGCTTCAGTTGCCAGAAAAAACACTGGAGGAGTTAACTAAGCAAGTTAGTTGTAGGCGCATAGGACGTGACAAGCAATGAGTAACAACTAAGTGCTGCCAATGCCAAGTTTTGTAAAATCAGTCTGAATTCTTACTGTGATGGCTACTGGCATTGTCAAGAGGGGAAGAACAGCAGATGCTGTATGTCTTGATGTTTTTGGTAAGGCTTTTCTGACACTGTCCTGCGTGATATGAGCAAGTTAGGGGGAAGTGACTTAGGTGAAGATGCTATCAAGTAGATACAAAACTCATGGTGAGGGAAAATAAACTATGTGTGAGTTAAGAGTTCTGTTGAGATATTTTGCAGGAGTCTGTCTTGAGTTTCATGATAGGCAATGTTTTCTTTAACAGTTGGGATAAGGGAATAGAGAGTATGATTATTGTATTTAAGCTAAGCAGGAAAAGATGAAGTTGCAAAGTATAAATTGTGTAGAGGGCTGGATTATAATTCAGATTGCTTTTGACCGATTGGAGAAATGTCATTGAAAACAGTCTTGTGAAATTCAGTAGAGGCAAATGCAAAGTTAGCAAGTTCAGTATGTATAATCAATTACTCAAATGTCAGAAAAATCTGCTTAATAATGAGGAAAGGGAGCGGGATGCATAAACAGGCATGCCCAAGTCTTCTAGCAAATATTCCTGTATGAGGCTGGTAAGTTGGAGTATTGTCCTGGTTTTTGCTTAGACATGGGTGAATTGGAGGGAGTCCAGAGAGAGCAACAGGTGAGGCTGTGTATCTTAGACGTTTGGCCAGTGAGTAAGGTCTAAAGAACTTGAGGTGGCTTGAGAAAATTCAGAGAAGGTGCAAGAGCTGTGTTTGAGTATACAAAATTAGTTGTAGAAAGAAGGGAAATTAACTCCTCTAGTTACCTATGAAAGGTAAAACAAGGCTTGACGGCCTTAATTTGCACTAAGGAAGACCCAAGTGTGCCATCAGGAGACACTTCCAAATGGGACAGAAAGGAGATGAGAGAGGGGGATTCAAGCCAGCAATCGTCAGAAGTCTCCAGCAGAAGATCAGGCATCTTTCAGGAATAATGTGGGTATCCCTCAACATTTTGTAGAGCCAGGGAATGGACTAGATGGCCTCTCGGGGCTACTGCCAGTGAGCCAGACCTCTGTGCAGCATGGCCTGTCAGAACATCTCTGAACAAAGTGGTGCTTGGATTTAGGACCTGCCCCTGTTCCTCCTCCCCTGCTCTTTGCCCTCTTCTTGGTGTTTGTCATCTCCTAGGAGAAGATAAAATCTCAGGAGCAATCAGCCTCGAAACTGTGATCCTGGGGTCTGAGCCAAACAGAGCTGATAAGACTCTGAGAAGAAACTTTGTAGAGCATTTCCCCTGCATCTCAGAAGCTTTTCCTCCATGCCATTTTCAGATTTCAAGGCTTTTCATTTACTTCCCATTGGCCAACTGATACTTGGCCAGAAATCTGACGTGTGCTTAAACAAATTGATCTGGCAATTACAGTCAGCGTTTGTTGGTTCAACTGTAGGTGGTGGGGCGGTGGGGAGAGGTGAGTTTTCACAGGACTCTGTGCCTGGCGGTGTCCATGTTCTGCCAAGGCATTTACTGTGACCTCAGGAACAGTTGAGAGGGAAATGAGTTGAACTAGTTCAACTGCAGTCCATCATCTTTTCTGAGGTTACTCATTTATGAGCAAGGAAATGTGGATCTGTGGGTTGGGAGGGAACACTGTATCTTTCTGAAGGCGGTTAGGGAATGTGTAATCTCAATTTAGACCGGTTTAAATTTGGAGACACCTTTGATTCTACCTTGTCATAGAATCATCAAATCATAGAATGGTTTGGGTTGAAAGGGACCATTAAAGGTCCAACTAGTCCAACTCCCCTGCCATAAGCAGGGACATCTTCAACCAGATCAGGTTGCTCAGCGCCCCGTCCAACCTGACCTTGAATGGTTCCAGGGATGGAGCATCGACCACCTCTCTGGGCAACCTGGGCCAGTGCCTCACCACCCTCACAGTACAGAATCTCTTCCTTATATCTAGCCTGAATCTACTCTCTTTTAGTTTAAAACCATCACCCCTTGTCCTGTCACTACAGGACCTACTAAAAAGTCTGTCCCCATCTTATAAGCCCCCTTAAAGGCCGCAATAAGGTCTCCCTGGGGCTTTCTCTTCTCCAGGCTGCACAACCCCAACTCTCTCAGCCTGTCCTCATAGCAGAGGTGTTCCAGCCCTCGGATCATTTTTGTGACCTCCTCTGGACCCGCTCCAACAGGTCCATGTCTTTCTTGTGTGAATAGTGTTACTGAAAACTGTCTGTAAACACGTAATCTGTTAGGTTTATGTCCTCCAAAAGACACTGTAGAATATGTGATTAACTACGAATTCTCAATGTAGTGGCAAGCAGGTTTGCTTAACCAAATCTCATGCATTCCATCAAAGATCTCAGAATGAGATGGGAATATAAATAGTCATTAATCTTGCATGATCAATTTTCAGCATATTGCTTATAGAAATCAACAATTTAATGTTACAGTACATGTCCTAGGTTTTTTTTATACACTTTGATCTAAAATTTCAGGAATATACATTTGTAAGACCAACTTAGAGGTTTATAAAACTGATCTGAAAACAAAATTCCTCTCAGTGTTAAGTCTGAGTTCCAGAAAATGTTGTGTGATTGTCTTCGTGGCTGCTCAGCAGCTGCTGAAATGAAAAGGGATCTTCTCAGGCATCGTGGTGGTGTTGACTGGATAATTGGGTCAGGTCATAGTTGGTTGCAGTTCCAGACTCTCCTGTCTTTGACAGTGGCACTGCTAAACAACCTACAACATTTTGGGAACTTCCTACAGAAACTTGAGTACTGAGTCAGCTGGGTTTGTGCCATGTCTAATCAGGCTGGTCAGTGGTTATGGTATGTAACTTAAAAATTGTAGATAGAGTTTTTTATGTTCATTTGGGAAAAACTGGTCAGTAACAGGAGAGGGTGTCTGGGACAGTGACATTTCTGGGGTTATTCAGATGCTCCCACTGCTGGAGCTCACAGTCCTGTCAAAGTGTTGGTAGAAGATTTCTTGCTCCTGTTTTCATGCTGTCTGCTACTGGCTTCCACAGAGGCTCAGAAGTCTTTGAGATGCTTCCTGAGATATGAGACTTGGCAATAACAGTTTCTCCTTTTGGGTGCAAGTTTCAAGTTGTCAATAAAAATACAAAGTCTAAAATTAACGAATTTCTACAATGACTTGATACTGGGTTTACTTATTGTGGTAGTATACCAGAAGAGCTACTGCAACGTACCACTTTGCTGTTCAACAGATCGCTTCATCTTCTTGACGCCTTAGTCCTGTAAGCCCAGTTAAGCAGACCAGTGTCTTTTGTCTCTGTCATAGTTGACTCTGAAGTGTGGTTTTAAAAAAAACAATCGCCTGTAAAATAAAATCCAAAAGAGAAGCTTCAAACCCTATGTTTCTGTACCCTCATGAGCCTGGCTTGCTGAGGCTTGCCCTTTTTGTTCTCTGAGTGTTCAGCTACACCTGGGAGGGAGTGGGGCTTCCTTGAAGCTGCTGCTGATGCACATTGGAGTGTGTCCTACCGCTCTTCAAAAACATTGCACATCCCTTGGTAGTAGTGCAATACAGCATGTGCTGGGCCATGCACACTTGTCTGGTAGATATACCATGCTGGTTTCTTTAGAGTATGCCTCTGATATGTACTCTTGTCTGTTTTCCGCAGGGATACAGCCGGGCAGGAACGATTTCACACCATCACCACCTCCTATTACAGAGGTGCCATGGGGATCATGCTAGTATATGACATCACCAATGCCAAGAGCTTTGAAAACATCAGCAAGTGGCTCAGAAACATAGATGAGGTGAGTAATGTTTCTAAGATTCTGGAATTGAGCTGTTTGTTGTGACCCATAGAGCATGTGATGAGTCCCACAGAACTCAGCTTCTGGATTGCAGCTTCTGCTTCTACCCTGGCAGAAGGTGTAAATTAACGCAGGGGTTTGGGTTCTGGTTTTTGGCCATCCTATGTTCTATGTTCCCTGCCTCAAGCCTCCCTTCAGCAATGGCGTGAAGGATCACAGCACTACGCAGGGGCTACTGGTGTCCTAAAACGTCAAACTTGTACATGAGCAAACTTTGTGCTGGAGAATACTTAGAGGTAAGGAATACATCTTCTGGGCACTGCAGTTTTCAGGAGGAGCTGCCACCACAAGGTGGTGTGCAGAGGAGCAACACTAAGCCATAAGCTGTAGAGTAGCTGTAGAATATGTCACTTCTAGTACTAACCTATTTTATAAGGATGACTGTGTAAATCCTCAAAGATAATTAAATATGATCACCTTTGCTCCCTCAAAATTGATGAAATATTTGCAAGCTTATCATGGCTGTTGCAGGTAGTATGGCAAACTGCTGTTGTTGAATGTTGGCAAACTACTCAAAACCTGCATAGCTGATTTGTATCCTTGTTAGAGTACCAAACAAGGAGGCTAGGAGGATTTCAAGCAAGGACAAGTGAAGCAGAATAAACTGATGTGGAAACCTTTAGTGCCTGGATCCCCAAGAGTTCATTCTCCTGGAGTTCTGAGATGTTAGAGTGGCACAACTGTTGGTTGTTGCTTTTGTTATGCTATTCCCAAATGGAATAAATGTTTGGATTTTCCAGCTTCATTATTTTCCTAGAAAGCATGAAGACAGCCCTGTAGAACTGACCGTCAGCAGGTGGGTGTTGTCAGGCATTGCTAATTGAAGCTGGTGAAAGGTTGTTAAAGAGCAAACATGTGATATTGGGACTTTAATTTCCTAGTGTGAGAAATGGGAAACTATATTGCTTATGGAAAGGTACGTGTTTTGGTGGGTACAGAAGGGAGGTTGGGGGGAGTTAAGGCAGCACAGGAAGAGACTCAGCAATGAGTTGAATGTAAACTTGAAACCAAGGCCTTTAGATTCTGCAGTTGCTTTATTTAAAAAATTCAGTAGTATCCAGGAAGTTGGGTAATGGATCTCATTCATACCATTGTGTCTGAGTAGCAAGTGGTTTTGCTGACCTCATGTTTTTAAATCTGTGTCACACAGACCTCTGCATCTGATTTCAGGTGCATTGTGAAGGCTGCATGGTTACTGCAGTTTTATAAGGGACGTTTGACACCTTAGGAAGCTTTTTTTATCATGGAAGAAGTTCGCTAACGGAGTGCATTTGCAGAAATGATGGGTGAAGTCATCCTCTGGGGTTCTAGATGCAGTGTTGAGGCTTCTCGCTGTGGCAGGTTTTACCCACTCGCATACAGGATTATTGCAAATGATAGTTGTGAAGGGAATAACTAAGTGTTTTGGTTGTACAAGGAGTTAATATTGCCAAGGATATTCTCTCAAGGAGGAGGATTTTTAATAAGCAAGCTGCTGTTCTGAATTGCTGTTCTGTGCAAGGAGGCTCTTCTACAACATACTTAAGGCTTGATTTAGAAATAACTAGGAAACCTAGAGATGTTACACCTTCATTCTTGCTAAATACTTCATTATTTAAAGTTTGCACATTCTGCAGAGGTGTACTATGCCATGCACTTTTGCTTTGGGCTAGTAGGAATTAGTTGAGTTGCGCAAGTGCACAGTTTTCCATGTTGGGGCTGGCTGTGTTTGAAAGAAGTCTGTTGCTGTGTAAGCAGTTTTGTGTGTGTGTATGAAAAGTTAAGATTTTTGGAGTCTTATTCTACATGGTATCTTAATCTTTGCTGTCTGGTTGCTCTTCCTCCTTGTGACCTGAAGGAAAAAAAACTGTGGGTGATTTTCCTCGGGTTATTACTGTAAGCAGGAGTACTGGGTACGTGGATCTCTTGCCTCTCCAGTTCTATTAATAACGCTACAGTAAAGTAGTATTAAGGCTGTTGGAGTGAAAGTAAATTCAGATTAGACTTTCCAAGCAGCTTCTCATGGCAGGTTTCAAAGTACTTCCGTTATCCACTTAAGTGATGCTTTGTGCTGTGGCTGCTGGAACATTTCTGCTAGTCTGGTGGTTGTCTTTGGCATGTTCTTTCCTTACTATGATGGATATTGGCAGTACTTCAATAACTGAACAGCCAAGGTATTTTTGCTCATTCAACATTCCTTGAGAAAGCATTGGCACTCGCTTTTGCCTTACAAAGGGGATTCCCTGTGTATGCGGTCCCCCTTTTCTTTGGATCCTGAGCATTGGTGTGGTGCTTGCTTCCATTTTCCCTTTGCAGTGTCCTGGTTTATGGGTGCTTGGTATACAGTCTGCATTCTGTTTCACTGCGTGAGTTTGTCAACTTCTGTGTGAAGTACTTCACAGATAGAGCTAAGGCACAAAGCTGACATGCAGTCTTGTTCTGATGATTGCGACATCAGAGGAACAGCATGATGCTGGAGAGCTGTAATTTCCTTTTGTTAGTTAACTTGTAATTTTTTTTTTTAGAGGAGTTACCAAGCAAAAGCGTTTTTTACTAACTTGGTTATTTGGCTTTGTGGTTGTTGAAAGCATAGTTGCAATTGTTAAGGAGACTTACCTGTCTACAATAAAACTATGCGAAGAACCCTTTAAACACCAAAAAAGTAGTAGTGTCAGCTGGAGCTGCTCCAGTGCATGAAGCTTGATTGTTGGCACCTGTAGACATGGGTGCTTCTTGTCCTGTGATGTTCTGTAGGATCACTTCTGTAATGTGCTTGTCTAGTACACATAAAACCTGACACCTCTAAGTGCCAGGCAGGAAGCTGATTCTTTTCCCACGTCACTGAATGCAAACTAACAAAGATTTGGTAGGCAAGCATCATTAACTAGAAGGATCTGGGTGGCAGAACAGCACTTAGTCCTTTTCAGAAAGGAAGACTTCACACTTAAAACTTCAGAAATAAAAAGGAAGGGGGAAAATAACGGGCATTGGGATGGTGATAGAGCTGTTAAACCTGTAGCTGTTGTCTCATTCCACTTCCATGTTATATAAACAACTTAATCTAAAGGCACTGTCTGAAGAATGATTTCTAGCAGTCTTTGTTACAACTTGGGAAAGTGCAGGACACCAAGACCTGTAGATGTTTGCCTGGACTTCAAACAGCCTGGAAGTACAAAAGTGAAGTAGATATTTACTGCTTGTTGGGGAGACGTGTAAACCTGTCTCTTGTCTCATTTTAGCATGCCAATGAAGATGTGGAGAGGATGCTGTTAGGAAACAAGTGTGACATGGAAGATAAAAGAGTTGTCCCTAAAGCAAAAGGTGAACAGGTAAGTGTCAGACAAAAACTTGCTTATCAAAGTAATCAAATCAGTGCGAAGACTTCCCTCCATCTCCAGGTGGTTGAGATGCCACAACAGGATGTGCCAGGGAACGAACAAGGTAGCTGGATTTGCTAATGGTTTGTAAGTCTAGGGAATGTTTTCTCAGAAGCCACACTGCAAACAACTGCCATGAATGGAATGAGTTCAGCTGCACTTTCTGCTTTCTTTGATAACAAAGGATGCCTGAAAATTTTTAGTTAAGTTACTTACCATGTGACAGGCTTGTATGGTATCTGTTGTCTTGTGTTCAGACATGGACTTGTGATTTAATACACTTTAATTGCTGTTTCTGAACCATTAAGTTCCGAATCTTCTTTTGTGACACTTTGCCTAGCTAGTACTTCTGATGCCTGCTACAGCTGAAAATATATTCAATGCTTATAAATGCTGCTAGTCCTGAAGTTAGAGCAGCACCAATTGAATAACTCCGCAGTAATGCTAATCATCTTCTTTCTTTTTTGGTTTAGATTGCTAGGGAGCATGGTATTAGGTTTTTCGAAACTAGTGCAAAAGCAAATATAAACATTGAGAAGGCATTCCTCACATTAGCAGAAGACATTCTTCGAAAGGTAGGTACTTCCAAGATTAGTTGGAAAAAAAGCCCCTAAAATTTCAGCTCCTATTGCTTTTGATGTTTACCTGAATTGTTGCAGCTTTTGACTTTGGCATGCTAAGACAAACCAGTCCCTGAAGGAGGAGTATTGTACATCGAAAGCTTCTAAAGTTTGTTTGATGTTTCATTATTGTAGAGGTACCATGTGGAGTGAGTAGTATACATCAGAGAGTGAAGGAACGTAAGCTTGTAGTTGTTTGGCCTGTAAACTCATGGTTATGTTGTATGTGTGCTTGGAATTAAAACACTTTGGTTGGTGTAGAAGAGAATTGTCCTCTCCCTGCCACCATCTCCATCAATATGCAACACTGTCTAAAAACTCTTGAGTGCCTGTTGGGAAGAGTTTAGATGTGGTTGATAGACCAGATGAACGAGCTCTGTCACTTCCTACCTTGTTTCCAATGATTAGCCCTCTTGGCCTCTGCATTTCATTGGAGGCTTTATTGGACGGTTGTATTGCAACCGAGAGAAGAATGTGGATCACCAGTTCATCCTGGTGGTTGGTTCCCCTTCCTGAAATGTACAGTGTACCATAAAGGTGGTTGTCTTGTCTGTGGCCTGTACCCAGATCTTTGTACGCCCAGAGCTACAGGGTACTGCTGTCCTTGTATCCCCGATATCTTTTATGAGTAGAAAATGCATCGGCTTCCAAGAGCTGCCACTGTTGTGTTGCAGGATTGAGCTGGGCTGGATACATGGGTGGCTCCAGGGCTGGTTCCAGTTAGATGATGTACTCCCATAGCCAAGGGCTTGATTTACACAGTAAAACCCCTGTGCTACCACGTTCCTGCTTACGATCAGGTCGTGCCTCTCCAGTGCTGAAGCTCTGTGGAGCTCAAGAGATGTGGGTCAGCCAACTCTAGCATATGTGCTTTTGCCCCTAAACGAATGACCCTGTGTGTTTTTTCTGTGCTCCAGCTTAGTGGTAGGGGCTGCCCTGTATTGAGACTGCCTTCATCAATGTCTTCCACCGCTCTCCTGCATGCATGCTATTGATAATGTCATCTGAGTTAATTGGTTAGAAATTGAGTGCAATGTCAATGTTGAATCTTTTCACAACCCTTTTAAATACACATCTGCTCAACAATGTCTGGTTCGCTGTTGTAGTTCTGAGTTGTTTCTTAATCAGTTTTTGACAAGCTTTATGTGAGAAACGGGATGAAAATCCCTGGCCTTTTGTAAACAGGAGGTCAGGCTAGCAAGTCTTACTGACCCTTTTGACCTTTAAATTTTTATTTTGGGCCTCAGTGTATTTATCCAAAGAACAGGGGGGTTTGCTTTTGCAAGGCTGTGACAAAAAGAAAAGGAATATAGAGACTAAACTGCAGTATTTTCATGAATGCTTAGGTTAGTTTCTAAACAGCTGAAAGTAGATGTTAGCATCTGATCAAAACCACTTGACTTTGATTTTTTGCTTTGGTCTAACCAAGTTTACATCCCGTGACGCAGACGAGCCTGTTTTGTCCGCTGCCTCGGAAACCGGTGTCCTGGTTGACTGGAAGGCAGATGCTTTTGAACAACCCCTCTTTATCCATAAAATACTGTGTGGTTTTTTAAGGTCATTAGTTCACATAATTTAACTTCAGCTTGTGTTAGTTACATACTGTGATTTACTTACTCCACCAAAGTCTAAGTGTCAGTTCTAAGAGTGGGATCTAGAAATAGGTTTAGTTTACTTTGGGATGGTCCATGTTCAAAAGTTGTTTGTTTGTTTGTTCCCCCCTTCTTGCCCCCAGCTTTCCAGTTGTTGTTTATTTAAAACAAAACAAACAAAACCAATCCCCTTAAATTGGTTTTGCATACTTTTGCTGGAGGGGGGAGGAGGATTCATTATGTTTCTGTGGAGCTCTTTGTCCATAGTTTATTGATAATATTATTTGGTGATGTAAGTCTCTTTGTAAGCAGCTATCTCTTCAGCTCTGAATACTTTATTTCAGAATATCTCAAGAGTCATCTAACTCTTTTTACTTGTCTCATTGCAGACCCCTGTAAAAGAGCCCAACAGTGAAAATGTAGATATCAGCAGTGGAGGTGGGGTGACAGGCTGGAAGAGCAAGTGTTGCTGAACATTCTCCTATATCACCAATCGCCATCCACCGCCCCTTTTTTCTCGCTGCAAAACAAACCACTCTGCCCGTTTTTAACCTTAAACCAATTTTGTTCCTCATCTTAACAAGCTCCTGTCTCCCTTTGTTTTTCTGTTTAGGACAGCTTGCATACTATAATTTTCTCAACAACATGTATAGGAAAATCATTTCCGTGACTTCATTTTTTAATGTACCTGCTCAACTTACCACTACGTTTTGGTTGTATTATAGTCCCGTTCCTCCTGACATTAAAACATATAGCAATCATATTCAACTCTATTCTGCAAATTGTATAAGAATAAAAGTTAGAATTAACAATTTATTTTGTACAACAGTGGAATTTTCTGTCATGGATAATGTGCTTGAGTCACCATATTCTCTAGATGCATCAGCAAAAGAGCCAGGAAAACACTCATTTTCGCCTTGAGTCTGTGAATGGGGTTTATTTTGTCCTGTGCCTTATGTGGAAAGGAACTTTTGTTTTCTTTTTCTTTTCTTTTCTTCTGGTGGAAGCATGTGCAGGAGATGTACCATCCATACTTGACCATTTTAAAATACTGAACTCTTTTGTGATTGCTTTCTGTAACTGTTGGTGTAATGCATCGAGGACAAAGGGTGGTGCAAAAAAAAATAACTACATTTAATCTGCTGTGTCTCCTTTTTGGTGATCTAGCCATTCAGAACTGTTCCTGCTGCCATTTTTTTTTTCCTCACTTGCGGCTCTTTCCTTTTGCCTGCATGCTGCTTTTATTTGCATTTCTTCATGGTGTGATGTGTTAATTAAAAGGATGGCAACGTGGTATGTTTGCCAAAAATTTAATACAAAGCACTGATTTAGCTTTCAAGGTAAAAATGTTGAAGATACCTACTAATTTCCCTCTAGCCAATGTCAGTTCACTAGTATATCTTCTCTCTCCTCCTGCATAGCCGTTGGGTTTTATGATATGGAAGAGTTATTTGCATGCACTAGTTTTTCTATGGAGGGTGATGTGGTTGTCTACTTTATGTGTATGAATATAACATGCAATTCCCAAACTGACAGCAGTTAACATTAACTTTTAAGTTCTCTCTTACTGTTAGCCGCTCCAACAAGTTGTTCAGTAGCCTAGCAAAAGGCTGAGTGAAACTAGATTAAAAAAAAAAAAAAAAAAGAAAGGAGAAAAAAAAAAGTTGGCAGTTTAATTTATTACCTCCCTGAAAACTTTCCATTTTCCAGTGTTAAAAGCTGAGTCATTGGTACTTGGGTCAGTCTTGCTCCCAGTCCCGCGCTGTGGGAACGTGGTGGGTGATCCCAGCAGGGCTGCTCAGCTCCCCCTGGGATTAACTTGCTTTTCCAGCTCGCCTTCTGCGTTGCCTCGGCCAGGCTCCGGTGTCACCGATGGCATGGCTTAGTCATTTCTGAAAGGAAGGGGGTTAAGGACTGCCAGTCTGACGCTGTCGACTGCTCCTGCCGAACTGGGCGTTCAGTCTGCAGGAGTGTTTGTACGTTCACTTGCCTTGCATTTAAAATAACCACGTAGGGGAGCTGCTCCAGCCAAGGACAAAAAGATATTTTAAATAGATGCTTCTCCCCCCCGCCCCCAAGCCTCACATTCTCCTTTAAAGTTGGACAAGCTTGTGCCTTGCTCTTGTCCGCTTGAGTTTTGGACTGCCTTTGGTAAATAATGAAAGTAGTAAATAATGCTGATTTAATTTTAATGAAGTGATGGTGTTTTAACATTGAACTTCTAGTTTCGAACGGCTTCCCGTGTAGTAACTTGACCAAGGTGTCTCCCTTTTCCACTGTATTTTGGCATTTTGTCTCCGTGTGTGTTAACCCTTCCCAGTCGAGTGGCTGTTGGGGTCGGGCAGGACCCTGGGACTGGCGGATAAATCGGCACCGCTGTGTTTCTCACATCCCACGCCTGCCGGTCAGCGTTGTAAATAGCGTACGGCTACCTTTTGGTTAAATCTGCACTTTCTAACATTATCAAAAAGGGAAAAATGGAGAAATATACATCAAGGGTTTTTGGGTTTTTTTGTATAATCCTTGTTTTAAACGTGAGCTTTTTATTTGCTTCCAGGGGCTTGGCTCCCTCTGTGTAAATCCCTCGGGATCCTTTGTAGACGCTGTGTTTGTTGCAAGCCAACAGGTAGAGAACAGGCCACTCGCTGGTACTACTAGCTACCACCTCCGTTTCCTATTCTCCTTACCGAGCTAATAAACTGAAATATTTCTAGACGGTCTACTTCTGTTTATATAAAAAACATGAATTTTAACTGCGTGGCTTGGCTTTGTTTTGTGTTGTGGAGTGCAAGGCCCAGCCCAGGAGGAGTGAGCAACAAGAGTCGATGCAGATGCTTTAAAAAAAGAAAAAAAAAAAAAGTAATAATAATCATGTTGGAGGAATTTGCAGTAACTTTATTTCTGCCGGTATCTAAACTTCCTGCTAGCTAGCAAACTAACTGCTTGTGAAACCTCTACTTGGAAGACACCCCCCTCCCCAGCCCTGTGTGTGGAATAAAGCCTAAGGCCAGCCTAGAAAAGGATGCAAAAGCAGCTTTTCCCGCGCCAGCTGCCCCGGTGCCGGCGGTGCCACCGCAGAAGGGGGGGCTTTAGCTGACCCGGCCAGCGGAGGAAGACTCGGCGCTACCTTTTTGTCACGGCAAAAAATGTAACTTGATTAAATTGGTCGTGCTAAACTAAAACCCGAGGTTGAATCTATCCTACAACTGGGTTAACCGCTTTCTGTTAAGTGCTTCGGCGCTGCCCGGGGGAGCTGCCGGTGCCGCGGCGGTGCGGGGCAGGGGTAAACGCGGCGCTTTGTGCTCTCGGACTCGGATGGTGAAAAAACAGCATCAACTTAAGGTCTAGGATTAATTCCCATGCCTACGATTTTTTACTTAATCTTTTAATATTTTTGCTACTCCACTCTGGCTTTTTATTTAAAACACATTCTTTTGTACCACTTACTGTATCAAATTGTATAAAAGATCACTGTCCCATTCTTGGTCATACCAAGAGCAAATAAAAGCTTTTATAAACTTGCATTGGTTACTTCCTCGGCCCCATTAAATTCCCTTTCGCCAAGCCTCGGCTGGGGCCCTGCGTGCCGGCAGGGAGCAGGCTGAGCACCGGCCCCCCTTGTGGCTGCCCCTTGGAGAAGGTGGGTGCCGGGGCTGGGACAAGCCCCCCCCAAGCCTTTGGGCCAAAGAAAAGCTTTGCACCCAGGCTATAGTTGCTCTTAGGGCAGCTGTGACGGCTTGGACACAAGGATAAAGCCTGGAAAGCGCAAACTGGTCTCTTATTTGGAAGAAGTTGTTTGGCTGGGGCTAGAGCTGCTCTTTTCTGTCTTTTTTTTTTACAGAAAAGCTTTAGGCTGTTGTTTTTTGAGGGCATTGCTAAGTGCGATGGCGTGTCTGAGGCTGCTGGCATCTGCCCGCTCCTCCCGTGGATCCTCCGTGGGTGGGGGTACACCTGGCTCTTGGGCTGGTGACTGCAGCACCCCGGGGACCCCCGGCTCCTTGGGGAGGACCTTTGCAAACCCGTGGAAGGAAAGCGGCTGTTTCGGCCCTTCCCTCTGCAGCTGTGGGTTGTGTGGCTGCGAACTATGGGCGGCTTTTCCAGCTCTCCAAGAGCCCCCGCTGCTGGCTGGTGTTTATGGCCGAGCCGATGTCCTTCTCCACCGAGCAGGATCCGATCGCCCTTGCCAGTTCCCTCTCCACAAGATCTCCTGCCCGGGGGGAGCGGGTGCCCCCTGGGGTCTCCCACAGCCTTCAGGTGCTCCTGGGTTGGGGGTGTCACCCCCCTGCAAAGGCTGGGCGAGGGGCTTGTCCCCATCCCGCCATGGCATGGGATGGCAGAGCAGGGACGTGCTTCTCCCTCTTCCGTCCCGCTGCCATGGTGTCGGTAGCCGGGAGAGGGTGTTTTTGTGCCGCTGTGGGTAATAAAGCTGACGCTGAGGCTGCAAGAGCAGCCCCCGGGTCCCCCTCGGAGGGGGGACAAGGCCATGAGGAGCAGCTCAATGATCCCGAATCCTTCCCATCCCTGGAGACTCATCAGCTTTTTGTGGTGGGGAGGGAAGAATTCGTCCCAGGCCGAGCTGTCGCCGTTGCCAGGATCTGGGGCCTCAAGCTCTGTCCTCACCTCTGCTCCATACCTGTCTCTGCTCCTTCCCCATCCCATCCTTGCTCCCTTCCCACCCCTGCTCCTTCCCTGTCCCTGCTCCTTCTCATCCCCGCTTTCCCATCCCTGCTCCCTTCCCAT